>NC_051154.1:171734914-171741344 GCF_013339745.2 Dermacentor silvarum
AGCGCTCGGACTCCGACACCGCCAGGAGGAGAGCCAGAGAGAGAGAGAGAGAGAGAGAGAACACGGAGAGAGTAAACAATAAGAGAAGAAATTCGCGAAAAGGAAAATAAAGTGCGACCCTGCCTTCGCCATCTCATGGAAAATAAGGCCCACCGAAGGGAGCCCAGGGTGCACGCCGGCTGCGTTGCACACACACAAGCGCATGCTCGCGCCGCCGCTTAAAATTACATCGCCTTTCCCCTTATAGGCAGCGTGGCCGCGGCCCTAAATAGTGCGTCGGCGCATGTGCTCATGTGCTCCCGTAATGCGAGTCACATGAGTCTTTAGGTAGATAATGGCGATAAGGCTTTTCCCCTGCAGGCGGGAACCGTCGCTGGCTGGAGGAGAAACGAAGAAACTGTTGAACGAGTCGCATTCAGGTAAGTTCGGATGAACGCCCCCAGGCAGTATCAGCCCTGTTTGCGCTTAAATAACGACTTACCGTAAACATTATCTGCGTCTACTACACGCGTGCGTATGGGTGTACATGTATGTAGGCCATTGCGACTGTTTCGAAGTGCCTGATGTCAACGGCTTGTTTTCATTCTTAGATGTGCGTATTGTCGACGGTCATGTGTGCCAGAAGTGTAAGCTCCCCGCATACTCCCTGCGTGTCACAATCACGGAACCTCACGCGCAGTTTACACGTTCGGTGAACCCTCGTTGTTACGAAATCGTTTTAATCGAACTATCGCTTTAACCAAAATTTGCCGTGGTCACGAGCGACATGCATATGTTTTTCATCTGGTTATTCTAAGTCTATAGACTGGCGGGGAACCCTCTCATTACGAGCTGGCCGAAACTCACCAACCCATTCGAGGCCAACAAAAATAGCGACCTCCTTTGCTCATGCTGTATTTTCTCTCGCACGCGTTCTGGAGACATCGGAGGACTCAGAGCTGCAGTAACCCGTACAGAAACGTGCATGCATCAAATAGTCGATGAAGAGCCATACGACAACTTATATGTATTTGCACTTGCCGACACAGTTATTCCTGTTATTTGTTGCTCCAGCCAGAGACAGGGAGATCGCAGACCTTGTGTGCGCGTAGGTGAAGACGGGAACGCGCATGCCTTGGACTAGAAATTTTTTTAGATACCTACGACGTCAGAGAGGAGAAACATCCTTCATTTGCTTTGTAAAAAAGCGGAATGCGGTGGCGGTGAAGACGGCCTTATGGGATGCGATAATAAACAGGAGGACGCACAGCTGGCGCCAGGAATAAACGCTTAACACATACTGCTGAGCAAACAACTGCTGAAAAACACCTAAATAAAATGTTGCGATAATGCCGGTAAATAACGTTCGCTTTTATAAATTCATAGTTTAACGATCTCAAGAGCCTTCATGTAGATTCTCAAGCAGCTTTAATATGATATCGCTTATATCAAAATATATATAGCGCTTATAACGAATGAACCAGCGTACAGAGCCCATGGTAGATGAAGCATGCGTTCGTCCAGAGTTTGGCCTGCCGAGCCCCCCATTCTTCAGCAGTCTTTGAAACATATCGGTGCAGCGAACCAATGACGTTCTGACGGTCAGGAACAGACGCCGGTGGCGTCTCGGCCGCTGTGTCGTTGCAGGCAGGCAACCGGCAACAACTTCCTAACTTTGTGAACACAAAGAATACACGCGGAATGGCACAAAACTGCACAACGTCATTGCGCGGTGACGTCACGGAAGAGGCAATCTGCGCAGGTTGCAAGTGGTGAAAGTAAGCTAGACCTGGTGCGTAAACTGAGACAGAATTCAATGGCTGCAAAGGATAACAGAGATCCCTGGGCAGAAAAGTCAGACAAGAGCAAAAAGCCCAACACTTCGAAGTGAGACGAAACGTACAATATGAGCGACCGTTTGGGTGGTGCACCTGCAGAGGTAGCGCCCAATTTGTAGGACATTATAGTTAAGAGTCCCTGGGTTTTCTTGGAGTGTTTAAGCGATGCACTCGCCATATAGTATTGATGTCGTAAATGATTACCTGCGAATTATACTACAGGTCTGTATTTTTTTTCTTCCGTTCACTTGCGCAGGAGACGACTAGGCTCAGTTTCGAATGAAGGAATTGCATCAAAATACGCTGATTCGGAATGGCCTCTTTTGAAGCCAATCACTTGTCCTGACCCGTGGTGTCCGCCAACGTCTACCCCGGCGTGGCAGCGCTGTGGTATAACGATAAGTGTAAAGGAGAATAAACAGTCGAGACATGGATCTACCACTTATACTAACGTAATACTAACTCGCATTTCTAAAAAATATCAGAGAGAAAGAACCTGAACGTTCATTAAAATCTCGTTCCATGTTTCCTGAAAGCTGCCTGATAAGTGTACTCACGACTGCGATTCAGTTGCAGATGTTTTACAGTAAAATGATTGCAGTGGCATGTATATGAAAGAGAGAGCGAACTTATTCGAAGGATAACACAGAAGTTGGCTTGAGCCTGCATAATGTAGCTTGCTATCGGCACGGGGGAAAAGCGGAAATGAAAAGAAGGAAAGAGGGATGATGAGGATTGATTAGGAGGATGCATAAAGTTCGATGTGCAATTAGATGCGTTCGAGACGCCATCCCAGTTCGATGTTGCGCAGGTCTTCTCATGCATCCTTCACTCTCAAAGTGCGCATTTTGGCTAAAGCCATTCGTTTAAAGCAAAGCCGCCACTCCTCAAACCCAGGCCGATTGTCGCGTCAGAGGAGACAGTGGTGTCTGTCAGACGCCATGACCTCATCGGCACGCACCCAGCATAATGCAAACGCTTAACATTAATTCGCTATAACCAGTCAGATTGACTTTTTTAGCATATTTTAAGCTTGAAGCAGGTTCTCGGCATAAAAGTCCACAATTAATCGCGTGTCGCTATATTCATCTTGATATGCGGACAGCTACACTGGTCCCGCGACGCCGCGCTGCGACGTTGGTCGGTCGATGCGACATTAGATGAAGCCAACGAGCATGCACAAGAGCATGCCACGCACACTGGGCGAGGTGCCTCGAAAGAGCCCTGCACACACTGTGCCCCTACGAAGGGATGCAGCGCGAAAGGAGTGGGACGAAGGAAGAGCGCCAAGGCAAGCAACGGAAAGGAGGGGGCGTATAACACAGGACAGCGGGTTTGGTCTGCGGGCGCTGTAAATCACATTTCAAACCGAGCGCCTTTCTCACTGAGCCGGCAGGCCGGGCCGGCGAGGTGAAGGGCGGTGGGGGGGATGGGAGGGAGGGGGGGGGGGGGGGCGCACGAAAGAAATGGGGAGGCCGCCGGTTCGAGCTCGCGGCGTTGTGCTGGAGCCAGCAGCGCGCGTTTAATGGTGCTCGTAAGCGCTGGCCCGGGCAGTTAAGGTTGACGCCGCTATTACATTTTGTCACATAAAGGCTGAGTTATGGCCGAACCCCAGGGATGTTGTAATTGTTTCTCGTCCCGCCTTTTTTTCCTCCCTTCTTTCTCCCGTAGCCTTTACTCGAATCCCGTGAGCTCGGATATATATATACGGAAACGTCCGCTGGTGCCAGTGTGTCTGTGTGTTTGTGGGAAAGGGGGGCCGAGGGAGGAGGTGAAGAGAGACGCGGGGCCGCGGCGCAGTGTTTCTAATTTCTTGTCCTTTTACGACACGCCGCTTTCTTCGCGCCGCACCGCGCGGTGAAAAACCGGCAGGCTGAAATGAAATGTATATGTATTATTTTTCTGCCGTAATCAGGCTCCACCAGGCGCACACTCCGCGCGATTCACCTACCACCGACCCTGTGCCGGTGGCCGTTTGGAAGCGTTCGCTATACGCGAGCCGGCCGTAAGTCTCGCCGGAGAGTTGGAGGGAAAAAAAGTATAGAAAGAATAGAGAAAGCGGAGGTCGAGAGTTTTTAGCTCTCTCCCAATGTGCCCTCGGACTTGTTCTCGGGCTTTGAATTATTCCTCCAGGAGCTAAGGCTCACGACCCTTTGTACCAGAGACATTTTGCTTTGCTCAAGAAGCCGCTGAAAAGGGCACTCCAAAGAAGTCTCCCGCGTACGCTATACTCCAGCATGTGGAGGCACTCGAGCACATGGAAGTCTTTTATGTAAGCTAGCATGGGTAGCTAAGACGCGCCCGCAGACTTAAGAGCGCATGGGAGATTGGGTGTCGCTTGAATGGTCGTTTGCATCAGCCGCCAACCTAGTTGCACGTTAACGACCTGCAGTAAAATTGAATTGTATTCGTGCCGCTACACGCTGTTACGGCGTCGCCAGGCACAGAGCTCGTTGGAATGACGTGGCCGTTTGTTCAGGTGCGGAGAAGGAAAATAAATGTATCGCCAAAACAAATACCCCATAAAAAACACTAGCTATACCTCCACTTTGTCGAGGAAAATTATGTCGCAGCCATATAAACAGAGTCGCTATAGTCACAGTGACATATCACTGCTTACACCTGAATAAGAGCATTATGGGCACACCAGTCGACCTGTATTTAAAACTGAGCGCAACAGTTCAAACAACCAGGTAGAGGCGCTGCAGTACTGTCGCACATGTGATTGACATAATAAACTGATTTTTTTTCTCTCGAGAAGAGAAGGGGGCTGCAGACGAGACAATTGTACGCTGATAACGATGACGATGACGGTTTGTGGCAGTGTCGTACGGCAAGCGTTATGCATGGTTGCTCGTGAAAGTTTAGACAGGCTTAGTTGAGGAGGCGGGGGGGGGGGGGGGGGGGGGGGGGAGGATGGAGCTGGGCCGGCCATATAATGCGTAGGATGGGTAACCGGTGGATCATTGGAGTTACAAAATGGGTGCCAAGAGAAGGGAGGCACAGTCGAGGACGGCACAAAACTGGGGGGGGGGGGGGGGGGGGGGGGGGGGGGGTTGATGGACTTGGGAAATTCGCAGGCGCAAGTTGGAACCAGCTAGCGAAAGGCAGGGGTGATTGGAGATCGCAGGGAGAGGCCTTCGTCCTGCAGTGGACATAAAAATAGGCTGCTGATGATGACAATGAATTAGGGAATCATGCAGCTGGATGGCTGAATTCATCCGCGTTTCCTCTGACTGCGTCTAGGTTGGCCGGTTTCTTCGTGACTACTTTTGCTGTTTCTCTTTTTCAAAAGCAGAGCAACCCTGGACCTCACTAACCTGTGATCACTGCCTTTACCGTTACCTAACATTTCTACATCCGGCACATTGCTGGGGTTGGCACAGAGTATGAAATCTACTTCATTCCTTTTTTTACCATTTGGCCTTTTTGATGTCCACTTCCTGTTTTCGTGCTTCCGCAAGAAGGTATTCATTATTCGCAATCGGTTCATCTCTGCAAACGTTGTCAACATATCTCATCTGCATCCTATTTCTAGAGCTGATGTCATAGTTGCAATCGCCTGTCGCCCAAGACTACTGTACACTGAGTTCTCACCTTTCTAATGTCTAATTCAACGTCCTCATAGAACTGTTCCACTTATTCATCATCATGACTGGACGTTCGAGCATAGGCATGTATTCCTATGATTTTTATCACCTCTTTGCTTTATTACGATGACTGCTCCTCTTTCAATAATGCTCTAGAATTCATCATAGTAGCTGGCTATGTCATTGTGAATCAGAAATACTACCCCACATTCTCTATTTTGGAAGACCTCTGCAGCAGAAGACGTGGTCATTAGACGACACTCTAATGGATGGATGGATGAAGAACTTTATTAGTGTCCTTTAGGGCGCGTGCTAGCGTGCAGCTCTAAGTACCTTCACCAATTCTCCTAACCTCACCATGATCAACGATATCCAGTCAATACCTTATAATTCCTCAAAAAGTCCTGCATACTAAGCTAGCTTAATTTCAAATGGTTCTCGTGCTGAACATTGTCGAGTTCATTTTCCAATGGTGCCCAGTGGAAATGAACCACTGGAAAATGAATCAACTCTGCAAGACTTAAATTTATAGAAAAACTTACAATGAGGAAATTGTAGCGCGTGCTAAGAAACGTTCGATTTAGCAGTATTGAAATTCCCACTAATAGGCAATATTTCTTTCGTATCACAAATAGAGCTCCAGAAATATAAGAGAACTCATGTGGCTGTCCCCTTGCGCGCTGCGATCGCAGTGTTCTCATTCTTGCTGCGCATCAACGAACAGCCTTTTTAAACTTGTGTGCTGTCATAGCGAATGTTACAGGGCGGCGACTATTTCAGGTTTGAAGTGTCTCCGTCGCATGTTGAGCTTGCACAGAAATTGTTTTCTTACAAACTCAGCGTCCACTGCGCGTTAGACCGTTAACAAGGTTATTCCGAAAATACCAAGCTACCGCAACCTGCAAAATAACCCAAAATTAACACTGAAATGTTTTTTTTCTTCAGCTAAACAAGCCTCTGTAGCAGGTTACAAAGGAGTGCAACATCATAGAGCTCGAGGAATACGATTAAAAGATCAAAGCT
>NC_051154.1:171741444-171746444 GCF_013339745.2 Dermacentor silvarum
AGGTAAGGCATACAATCCATCCTTTGGTTTGAGGCGACTTCGGTCTTGGAGTTTACATTCTGTTCCAACTGCGTCGGAAGAAGAAAAGGGAAGTACAAAGGAGTAGCAATACTTGCTTCGAGCTGCGCCGGGGCAACACCCACCAGAAAGTCCGAGCTCGGCACGGGCCCGTGACAGAACTGCCCTCCGGCCGGCCCGGGCCGGCGAGGCCGGGCAGGGCCGGGCCGGTGTGTGCGTGTGCGTGGCGTGTGTGCTTGTGTGTGTGTGTGTGTGTGTGTGTGTTTGCGTTGCGTGTGCGTGTGCGTGTGACGTGTGCGTGTTGTGTGTGTGTGTGTGGTGTGTGGGTGTGTGTGTGTGTGTGTGTGTGTGCGCGTTGTGTGGGTGTGTGGGGGGGGGGGGGGGGGGGCTGTCCTTAGTGTACTGAAGCGAGAGCACCCACAGAGAGCTGCGCATCTTCTCTTTGCACTCACAAGTTTCAGGGTCTGATTTCACAATGCTTTTCATTTATAAGTGCTCTTTCGTATTGGCCGGACACCTTCATCAATAATACGCCCATTATCCCGATTGGTTTAGGCCTGCTTTTACGAACAATTTTAGCGTAAGCACTTTTATTAACTTTGCCAAGAATCGGGACTTCCAGATATTCCAATGAGAAAGGAGTATGCATTCGCTAATTCCGCTATATGCCCTAGACGATATGTCACGCCGTGGTAAGCTGCGTGGAAGGCGGATCTGAACATGGTGTCAAAGGAAAAGTGAAATCAGCGAATTCCATTCGGTAAATGTAAGCGCGCGGAGCTGAACCGCTGCATCCGGTCTTGAACACGGGAAAACAACGCATTTGACAATGTTAGGGCCAGACTACAACAGCTCAGTCCTCTCTAGTGACACCGCAGAGACTTAAAACTGAAAGACGATCTCGTATCTTTTTTTCTCAACTGCCCAGTAGTAAATTTTTCTTACATCCGCGACAAGTTGTTCCCCGGGATCTATGGTGAAGTGTCGAGAGCAAGTTATGCAAGGCTGCTTTGGAGTCGCAGAAGACGGAGAATTGGTGGGCAGCTTCCTTATTGGTGAAGTGAAGTGCTGCACGGAGGGCAGCAAGCTCAGAGGCCGTCGTCGATGTCAAATGAGATGTTTAGATCCAATGAAATGGCCGTTACAGCTGCTGAACTAGAGGGGATCCATTGGTGTAAACAGACAGTTCGGACGCTTTGATCTTCGTTCAAAACAATTATGTTGCCTCTTTTAGAGTTTCTGATTACACGCCGCGCTGCAGACGTATGGTTCAATGGTAACGACGTGCGGTGAGTATCAGAGAAGTGGCTGAGACTTGTACGCGGCCTAGCAGTCTGTCAGGACCAACACTGCTATAATGCAGCAAGTAAATTACGACTAGGTGTTAAAAATGCGTATCTTATTAAAAGAAACTATCCTCTCGAGGTTAGTAACTGAAAGTTGTTGACATTCGGCCGAAATTATTAAGTAATGTTTTTTTTAAAACGCTGCCCATTGAGTTACGCTGGTGCACTGCGATGAAGTTTGACAGAAGGCCGAAGTGGCAATGTCTAAAATTATTAGGCATGTGAAAGGCGGTCGGGCTTAACCAATGCTGGCAAGTCTCGTAAAAGCTAGATTCACTTGCAGCCAATAACATTCTCCTCCAGGTCCCTTGATATGCTGGTGGGAAGACGTATATGTGGCATCCTTCTGCAATGCATCTCGCATCTGCGGACTTGTCAAGCCAGACCCTCAGATTCAGCTATTTGATATATCGATATCTGAACTGTCCTTGACAATGACCCGACAAGGCCTACCGATTTCCAAGTTGAAAAGTGTGAAGCTTAACGCTCGGCCTTCAAGGCATCCTTGACAGGTCCAGTGGCAAGATGTTTCATCCTCAGTAAGCACGAAGAATAATCTATTATACTTCAAATAACTATGTATCCAACGAAATCCCACATCAGTCTAAACATCAAGGCTAGCTTGATGTTCTAGATAATCAAACGTACATTTGTCCTCGAGGAACATTGTCCAATTTATCACTTCAAACTATTTTGTTACTGGACAGATGTGAGCGTTATTGTTATCTATGGATGACCGCTCGTGCCCAAAAGTCCTCCATAGCAAATAGGTACACTTCATAATGTTCAGCGAGGCGCCATCAACACCATTTATTCCATAAGCTTTCAAACGCCATTAGCAATAGTGATGGATGGTATGAAGCCTGGTCTAGTAGATATTTGCAAGGTTTATACAGAGACACTATGCGGCTGACTTTTCACTCACAAGGTATCAATATATTTTGTTCAGAGGTTCGTCCTATCACTCCAGTAACACGCTTCGAGCTTCCTGGCCAAGGTTTACAAGTGCTGTGTATGTCAATCCGACGGAAGTCAACAGCAGGCAATACGCTTGGGCCGCTAAGGTGGTGTGCGACGCACCTGTCATTTTCTGCGTTCCTCTCACGAAGATTGAGTCAAAAAAGGGTCGTCGACACGCTGCCGCCATCATCATCACGCCATAGTGTCTGTGAAGCTGAACTTGTCTTGCCGTCTGGTCGTCATTGCATAGAGTTGGGAACTTTTCTAGATGATACCACAAGTCGTGCACGTATTTGGGAGCGCTAAAGAAGTCAGGGGAGCAACTGCGTGGCAGTAAATGAGTTCAAAGTTGAAGAAGTCGCTGAAGTATGCTGGCTTTCCCCCTCCCCCTTTTGTTTTTCGTTGGGTGGAACAGTCGTTCACTTAACTTGAATTTTAAGACTTGCCAAGTTTCTGACGATTCTAAACCCTTGTTAATCACGCGCTCATCTATTTTTATGTGTGTTTCTTCCCAAATTTGACCCGAAGAAGCTCACAAGTTCGCTTTGCGTGTGTATATATATACTGGCGAGATCAAGAAGGTTCCGTAGCTTTCATATACAAATTCTAAGCTATTCGAACGAAAGTCCCTTCATATGCAATGTCACGGCATAGTCCTCACAAGAGTGTGCCAATTGGCTCTCACATGACCTATTCTTCGCTGCAACAGGGAAAAGCAGGCTGCACCGAAAACCAAGAATAGGCAAGCGCAGCCGGCTTTCGCAGGCAGGCCTATAATTAAAAGGCCATCGGTCTGCATTAGGTGGAACTGCCGAAGCAACACCAAAATCCCGACGCGCTGTCACCGCCAACGGATCCCGAAAACGGCCCGAGCACTGTTCGCCTAATGAGGATGAAACCGAAAATAATTTCTTTTCCGATAGCTTCTCCTGCACGTGCTAGCACGCACGCCAGGGCGTGGCTATGCAAAAGAAGAGAACGCGTGCGCAACGCCGTGACAGCCCCGGCTGCTGCATGCTGCTTCCTCTGCTGTTGCTTCTGCTGCCGCGGAATGCGACGCGCGATTACGGGAAGCCGAACACACGCAGCTTCTGCCATTCGTAGTGTCACAGTTAAATGCCTTGCACATACTATAGAATGGGATCGTGCAGGCCATTGGCACCACAAAACTGTTTGATATGACAGCATTGAAGTATAGCTGCCGGATGTGTCGGCGAATGATCATCTGTGATGTTTGGTTTTTTTTTTTTGTTATTTATTTTTCCAGAGCAAACAAAGTAGAAGCAATTCAAGGTGCGTAGACGATTAAGGAAGAATCGAGCTGTAGTTTTAGCGCTTTAAATCAACCAATAAAGAGAAAGATTCTTCAACCGCTGTGTAAATTCGGAATCCGTCATTTCGTTACGCTTCAAACATCCCATACACACGAAATTAGACACGACACGATTCCAAGACCAAGTGGCGTGGATGTAAAAGATTGACTAATGTCGAGCGTGTGCGGTACATCTACGCTGGACACACACACACACACACACACATACCACACACACATATACATATATATATATATATATATATATATATATATATATATATATATATATATATATGCTGCAGCAGCAGCAGCATGCTGCTGCTGCTGCTCTGCTGGCTGCGCTGCTGCTGCTGCTGCTGCTGCTGCTGCTGCTGCTGCTGCTGCTGCTGCTGCTGCTGCTGCTGCTGCTAGCTGCTGCTGCTGCTGCTGCTGCTGCTGCTGCTGCTGCTGCTGCTGCTGCTGCTGCTGCTGCTGCTGCTGCTGCTGCTGCTGCTGCTGCTGCTGCTGCTGCTGCTGCTGCTGCTGCTGCTGCTGCTGCTGCTGCTGCTGCTGCTGCTGCTGCTGCTGCTGCTGCTGCTGCTGCTGCTGCTGCTGCTGCTGCTGCTGCTGCTGCTGCTGCTGCTGCTGCTGCTGCTGCTGCTGCTGCTGCTGCTGCTGCTGCTGCTGCTGCTGCTGCTGCTGCTGCTGCTGCTGCTGCTGCTGCTGCTGCTGCTGCTGCTGCTGCTGCTGCTGCTGCTGCTGCTGCTGCTGCTGCTGCTGCTGCTGCTGCTGCTGCTGCTGCTGCTGCTGCTGCTGCTGCTGCTGCTGCTGCTGCTGCTGCTGCTGCTGCTGCTGCTGCTGCTGCTGCTGCTGCTGCTGCTGCTGCTGCTGCTGCTGCTGCTGCTGCTGCTGCTGCTGCTGCTGCTGCTGCTGCTGCTGCTGCTGCTGCTGCTGCTGCTGCTGCTGCTGCTGCTGCTGCTGCTGCTGCTGCTGCTGCTGCTGCTGCTGCTGCTGCTGCTGCTGCTGCTGCTGCTGCTGCTGCTGCTGCTGCTGCTGCTGCTGCTGCTGCTGCTGCTGCTGCTGCTGCTGCTGCTGCTGCTGCTGCTGCTGCTGCTGCTGCTGCTGCTGCTGCTGCTGCTGCTGCTGCTGCTGCTGCTGCTGCTGCTGCTGCTGCTGCTGCTGCTGCTGCTGCTGCTGCTGCTGCTGCTGCTGCTGCTTCTGCTGCTGCTGCTTGCTTCTTCTTCTGCTTCTTCTGCTTCTTCTTCTTCTTCTTCTCTCTTCTGCTTCTTCTTCTTCTTCTTCTTCTTCTCTTCTCTTCTTCTTCTTCTTCTTCTTCTTCTTCTTCTTCTTCTTCTTCTTCTTCTTCTTCTTCTTCTTCTCTT
>NC_051154.1:171751444-171866696 GCF_013339745.2 Dermacentor silvarum
AACCATTCCTTTCACAATGAGAAGTGAACGAGACCGGCAAAATGGCAACACTTGATAATACAACGTTGCTAATTGTCACCGTTACCCTGTAACTATTTCGATAAACTTCCAGTTCGCGCTCGTAAGCAAAGCAATTTTCACACTTCACCCGAAAGTTATAATGGTGCGAGCGCGAAAACAAACACTTGTCCTAGGCCGGTGTTTTATAGCGATGCGTTATGTTTTATTCTATACTAGTCTGATCATCCATCGCTCACGGCCGGTTGATCCCGTTGATAACGTGAGCGGACCGTCGCTCTGACCACTCACCGAGCGCGAAAAGCGCGAAAAGGCATTAGCATCCGAAAGGCGTCGCCACAAAATACCGGCCCTAGACACGCGCACAGACTGAACCTTGATACAGGCGGTAATATCTACGAATACAAGAAAGATATTCATATGGAGTGAATGGCAGCGACATCGTATATTCTAGGTCTTTTCGGAGTCTGCCTTTCATGGCCCCTAGGCAGCAGCCATTGGAGTCGGCGGCGTATAGCAGATTTCGCTCATGGCACCGCGAAAAATGCCTTACTATATATTGTCGGTGCGGTTGCGACAGTTCGAGATACCGAAAGCGCTGTCAATGCGTCATATGACATTGGTTCTACAATTCACCCGAGAATACGTACACTTGTGATCACACGTCTCTCGACCAGCAGCATCGAAGAAGCAGCAACAAGAATAATAACAGTGCCGATGTGAATTGCGCTTGGCCTGCCGGAACCCACGGAGTGTTGGCGTCGCCTGCGTAGTGTTGGCTTCTCCGCAGCGCAGCGGAACCACTTTTGACCACGTGATGGCGCTCAGCGAATAGTGGTTCTGGAATCACTGGAGGCGGAGCGAGCGGTGAGTGGAGGTGGCGCAACTCTGGCTCCCTAAAGGGAGCCTATACGGTGACTCTATATAACATATTGCCCAGGGGCGCTATAACGTAAAGCTATTCCAAACTGTTTTTATTCCAATCTCCTGACGCCAAATTTGCGTAAGCACCGACGCAAGCATCGGGCGGTGACCCACAGCGTTGTCTGAACAACCCAATCAACCACTCTCCTCGTTTATAGGAGGTCACCTGTTCGCTTTCAAAACCAATATCATTGTCTACACTCAGCGGTTTTTCTTATCTAATTGGCTGACAAGAGGCGAAGAGCACGCTCTAGTGGAGAGGGTTTCGATGGGGCCGAGCCAGCACAGTGAAAATAGATAACCGCATGAAGGCTGTGTTTCAATTCTTTCCATCATCGTAGACAGTCTACTTTGACGTCTACGAAGACAGCCAAGACAGCTTCGTGGACAAGTAATGGAACGCGTTTCGAGCCGTCTGGCAGACGCTTCTGCGACGTGACGCCACCTGTCGGCGACAAAAAGAAAGTTGAGAAAAGCACACATTAGTTCTGTATTTTAAGTATTTTCGCCTGCGAACCTATGAAAAACATGATGGGACTTACATTAAGGGTATAGAAAAGCGTGTCTACGTTTTTGTGTGCGCAGAAAACCCTCCCGTCGAGTTTCTACGTCCTGCTCAGTCGCCATCTTGTTTAGACAGGAAAGTAGCCTGCATCGTTCTTGACTTCGATGCTGTCTTCGCGAGAATTGGAACGAGGCTTAAAATCGCCGCCATCCACTTAGCTGTCTATTTAGCCGTCTAAGGCGAGTATTGGAACACACCCGAAGAGGGTGGTGCCGGCTTCTCCGATTGGTCCGCTTCGCCTTAGCTTGCGGTGGCTGGTCGAAAATCGAAGCGGCGTGCAACGGAAGGATAAGAATGCCGCTAAAACGGATCCTCAGCAAGGAAGAGTTGGCAGAGCGATGTCGTATGCATGCCCAAAGGGCTCGATAACATGTTACTGCCACGCAAAAAGGTCTATCATGCGCAAATAAATACATGCTCACCGGCAGGTGTGAGCGAGGGCCCGAACGATCGGCGTGCAGCCATCTTCTATTCCTTTCGGAACGGGGCAGTCTGCGGCTATTCAGAAAAACTCTCAGTTTTGTTCGACATATTAATGCCTTTATTTCGCGTACACGTCACTTTGACGTGGTGAGTTTTCGCGATTTTGTGAGGTCGCGTGACACACAGGCGAAGTGGGCGTAGCCAGAAACATTTGACCAATAGCAGAGGGTTATGGTGAAAAGGCGTCGAATCAGGAATGATTATTTTTCTTTTGTGCGGTTCAATCATGCATAATCAGTGTGTACACGGTATATCAGATGGGGAGCGATCGCGGTTTTCGTGACGTCGCGTGACAGACAGGCGAAGTTGGGAGCGGCCAGAAAATGTCTTGACCAATCGTGGAGGCTGATTGCACAAATTGTAATCAAAACAGTTTGGAATCATCTTTCGTTATAGCGCCCCAGCAGTCTTCTGCGTTTGAAACGAGGAAATGGCGCGCGCTGGGCGCCTTCCTGTTGACATATACGTGACTTCGTTTCGACACTTCTTTTCTTTGTTGCTTTCGCGCGTCCCATGCTATTTTTGTCCACGAACTGCCGTCGAGTAAACTCAGGCGAGCGAGACACTCGGGGCATCCTCCATAGCACCCCTGGTGCGCTTCGTGTGTTTTCGTTCAAGCTCCCCAACTTGGTTGTGCCCATTCGTTTATTAGTAAACGACGCCCTTACACATAGCCTACAGCATGAAATGTGAGAAGAACGGCGCTGTGGCTCCGTCGAAACTTCTATTCTTCCTTGTGAATGGAGTGAAGGTAACAAAAGAAACCGCGCGTGCAACCCTAAAAAAAAAAAAAGAAGAATCCGAACAACAAGAACAAGAAGGAGCGTGCCCGCGTACATCCCAAGGTACGCGAGCCCCACTAACACTTATTTTCTTTTCCCCGGCAGACAGAGCGAAGCAAGAATTCTGGAGAGACAGAGAAAAAAAAAAACAAAGATACACGTAACGGAAAAGCACGTGCAAGCAAGCTCCTGCTTCGCGGGGAACAAGACGAACGGAGGCTCACGCAGACAAAAGACACAGCGGGCAAGTGGCGCGCGCGCGGAAAGACGGAGGACATCAATTTCTCGGGACGGGCCTGAAAGAAACAAGTTGATGCATGACTCGGCCCTGAGTGATCAATAACGAGAGCGGCCGTGAGCGATGGCCGCTCCGCCGCAGAGCGAATCTCTTGGCAGCTTCCGGATATATGCTGCCGCTGCCGCCGCTGGCGCTGCCTGGGAGTTGGGCTGGCGCGCCGGGATGCGGAGGCAGCGTCGGCGCAGCGGGATGAATGAGCGCTGCCTTCGGTCACGCACGCGCGCAGAACGCGTCTTGCTCGCGGCCGAAAACGAATGCCCCACGCCGCGGATCCGGACTGGCGCTGTTCCTCAGAACGACGACCGCCTAGGAACGATCACGCGGCGCACGCCAGGCACGGAGGGTGGGCGCGAATCAGGCGGCCGCGTCGAGTATGCCCATCCAGATACACGTTCGAGGGAGAAGTTCGCAATTGACTGCCGAATTTCCTGTAAGAAAGAGGGGATTAGAAGAAATTCCCAGAAAAAAAAGACAAACTTCTAAATATACGTGACGAGTTTTCCGAGCGCTTTCGTCCCCTACTGGCACATTTAAAACGATCATATGTAGTAAATAACTGTCACAATTTTTTTTCGGGGGAGGGGGGGGGGGGGAGGATGAGGAGCACGTTTTATATAATACCTTCGATAACATCCTAAGTATTCGTCAGAAACATCTTAATTAGTATGCAAGTATTTTAGTTTCCGTTATGTAACAGGAGGATTTAGCGGGATTCACTCGTGTATTCTCAGCGCTGAGCCTTCCCTCTTTTTGTCAAACACGCACACACACGCACAAACACACACAGTTGACGGGTGGGTAGCCACCACCCCGGCATCGATAACATTAGTAGGCGGCACCACACCTGACACAAATACGCCGATTATTTAGCTGCTGCAAGGCGAAGAAACAAATTGAGCTTTTAAAACATATTAAGGGAAGTAAAAAAGTTATGATGATGACCACAGATTTTTTAAACGCTAAATTCATGATAAAAGATTTTTTGTGTGTGCGTAGGTCACACACTCAAAGCAGCACGTACTTGGCCACGCTCTTAGGGTGCCACAAATCTCAGCCTTTTTTTTTTTTTTTTGGCTACCGAGTTCCAGAAACCATTGTGAGCAGCTGTATACACAAGAAAGATAAAGTAAGCATAACGAAAGAATTAACTAATTGTATAAATAAATAAATCACTATCACTGTATTTTCTTCTTCATTCGTTTCACCCTTGGTCTGACTAGGAGGTGGTCGCGAATCGGCACTGCGGATAACAAAAAGAAAGAATCGAGCAGACATTGTTAAAAAGTCATGCAAATGCGTCTTCCTGGTAATATCCGGATCAGCCAATGTGGCTGTGCATGTACCCACTGAAATAGATCATGCCCGCGATATGATGTGCGGTGTACATGTTTTGCAATTGAAGCAATAATATCACTATTAGAGGTCTTGTCATGAATATTGCACAAAAGATCTAACGCTGACTTCGAGCAGACAGCCTAGTTCTCAGGTGTACGTCTCCCTTCCAGCAGTAAACTTCATTGCTTTCAGTTTGGCACCTAGCTCTATTGTAGTTGATGATGTAGAGGGAGAAATATTGAATAGACGTTGTTCATTTAAGGCTGCAACGACAAATAGCGCACGCTGAGCTATCCTGAATATAAGGCTGATCTGTGAAACTGTTTTCAGCGTGCGCGCTTTTCGTGAAGCTGACACAAAAGAAGTTGTGCGGTAACCAAAGGAGGAACTCCGCATTTATTCTTCATACATTCTATCTGTACACACAATTGTGACTGTGAGTGAATATATACCGCGGTTGCAAATCCACATAACTTTTCGAAATGAGAGCACGTGCTTGATATATGGGCATTTGAGAATGTAAATAACCTTCGCAACACGTTTGTGGTCACTGCAGCCAGTGTATTCACGCCATAAAGCAAAGAAGTACCACGGAGCAACAGAGAGCACTCTAGACTGGATATAGCAATGCGAGCTCAAATCTCGACAATACCTGCGTTTCCTTTTGCGTTGTTATCCTAGCTCCTTCTTTCTTTTTCTCTGATCCTTTCTCTGTGTCTGTTGCCTCGTGGATAACAGCGGAGAGCCGCTAACGCTGATTAGCCCCAATGTTATTCGTTTCCCAATTTCTGTTCTCTTTGTGGAATGCTTTCCCGTCGTTACAAGGTGAAATACGTGAAGTACTCTGCCCCATTTAGAAGTCAAGATGCAACTTTTCCAAAACCCCGACGGCATTTTGATATGGTGTATGAAAACGCCGTCATGAGCAATCGAACACAATGAAGCGATGGAATTTTACGATTCTTGTAACCATCGTGTTTGTGACAATGGAGCGAAATTTTTGTTGTGCGTAAAAACGTG
Source organism: Dermacentor silvarum (assembly GCF_013339745.2). Taxonomy (NCBI): domain Eukaryota; kingdom Metazoa; phylum Arthropoda; class Arachnida; order Ixodida; family Ixodidae; genus Dermacentor; species Dermacentor silvarum. The sequence goes on from NC_051154.1 coordinate 171,756,870, forward strand.
ACTGCAATTCTATTGTGGTCGTTCAAGCGGCGTTATATACTTATTCCTGTTTACATTTATATAGTTCAACAGTGAGCAGCCTAGACGTAGCATCACACGATTCGTGAATGGGAATTGTCGTGTCGATTAAGGTCACAGCGAGAGTTAGCGCCTTGAATTTTAGGCCTGTTTTTATACAAATCGACGATGTGATTTAGTTTTGATTTGCGTCTCCTCAGTGCGTGACTATTGAAACGCACTGAGCCAACAAAACTATCTTTTAACTAAAAACATCAGACTCCTGTGGCTCTTTGATCTTAACTCAATTTCTGTGACCAGTATAGGGTGAATCTAGAAATTAATATGCTGGCTATATATGTACACAGTCGCTCACCCCCATTTGAAGATCGCTCATCTAACCAATGTGCAAAAATATTATATAATAAGTAAGTCATCACACTCCTTCGGCATGCAAGAAGCCGCAGCTCATAACTGCCGCTTCTTTTTTTACCTTCCGTCAATGAACTATATGTATTGTGAGCGCTAACTGTGTAGTTCATCGTCGTCTTCATCTGTATATACACATCCTCATAATCATCATCATCGTTTGTCGGGTTAGCCCGGTACGGTTCGTGACTTCGGTAGACATTCTGTCATCAGGAGACCTCGCCTGCCTCCAACGTGCAGATACATACTGGGGCACAATTATCGACCGGCTCACTGGCTTACCCCGTCCTCCCAACAGCTGCTTAAGACGACACCTTGCACGTTTTAAACTTCATGGTGGATCATTACTTCGGCAAGTTTACCACCCTACCGGTAACCGATGGGTCCCGGTCGTTGCTCGCTCACTTCGACTACAAGTTTTACAAGCGTTTCACGACGACGCAACGGCTGGCCACTTAGGATTTCACAAAACCTACAACGGCATTAAGACTCGCTGTTCCTGGCCTGCCCTGTACACTTGTGTTGACAAGTACGTCGGTTCGTGTGCCAACACCGAAAACGTTCGACATCTCTTCCTACCGACCCTTTACAACCATTGCCGTGCCCGATTCGTTCCCTTCGAATTCGTGGGTATCGACTTATGCGGACCCCTTCCACTTACACCCATGGGTCCCCGCTGGATTGTCACCATCATGGACCATTTCACTCGCTGCGCTGAGACGGCAGCTCTCATTTCTTTTTTAATTCAAGTACCCTAAAGGCCCATAGGGCATTACAGAGTGGTGTTACAATAATTAAATAACAGTTACAGTACACGCATTCAAACAGATAATGCATCTTGAAATAAAACGGTGCTGCCCTCCTGGTGCTGCCTCTGAAGTCGCCGAGTTTGTCCTGCACGTTATTATCTTGCGCCACGGCGCGCCACGTGTTCTTCTGAGTCACCGTGGCAACACATTTCTTTCGCATGTTCTTGCTGACGTGCTGCAGGCCTCTAACACCATCCATAAGACACCTCAGCGTACCATCCTCAAACCAATGGTCTTATCGAGCATTTCTATCGAACTGTGTCCGACATGATCTCCGTGTATGTTAAACCTGACCACAAAAACTGGGACACTATACTTAGTTTCGTCACGTTTCCTTGTAACACTGCCGTTCAACGCAGAACAAACTACAGCCCCTTTTTCCTCGTGTACGGCCGTGCACCATCTTTTGTTTTGGACACCACCTTTCTCTCTACGCCTTCTGTTCCATCCACATCTCCACCAGAGGAGTTCCCCACCCGCGTCGCTCACTGCCGTGAAATTGTGCGCGCCAACACCGCGACCATCCAGGACAAGAGGAAAGCCCGTTGTGATGCGACGCATCGTGTCATTTCGTTCCGCCCAGGCGACGAAGTGCTGTGTACACCTGTTCAAGTAACGGGGCTCTGTGAAAAATTCCTTCACCGGTATCTCGGTCCGTACCCCGTGCTTGAAAGAACATCTGCTCTAAACTATCGCGTAGCTCCTGTTTGCTCGGCTACTGACCACCGTTGCCTCAGTGCCGAAATCGTTCACGTCTCTCTGTATCTCGGCATTCGTACCGTTTCTGTCTGTGCCAACCACTCGTCTGTGAGCGCTAACTGCAGTCATCGTCTGTCTGTCGTTTGTCTGCTCTGTCTGGCTGTCTGTCTGTCTGTCTGTCTGTCTGTCTGTCTGTCTGTCTGTCTGTCTGTCTGTCTGTCTGTCTGTCTGTCTGTCTGTGTGTGTGTGTGTGTGTGTGTGTGTGTGTGTGTGTGTGTGTGTGTGTGTGTGTGTGTGTGTGTGTCTGTCTGTCTGTGTGTGTGTGTGTCTGTCTGTCTGTGTGTGTGTCTGTGTGTGTGTGTGTCTGTCTGTGTGTCTGTCTGTCTGTCTGTCTGTCTGTCTGTCTGTGTGTCTGTCTGTCTGTCTGTGTGTGTGTGTGTGTGTGTGTGTGTGTGTGTGTGTCTGTGTGTCTGTGTGTCTGTGTGTCTGTGTGTCTGTCTGTCTGTGTGTGTGTGTGTCTGTGTGTCTGTGTGTGTGTGTGTGTGTGTGTGTGTCCGTCCGTGTGTCCGTGTCCGTCCGTCCGTGTCCGTCCGTCCGTCCGTGTCCGTGTGTGTCCGTGTCCGTGTCCGTGTCCGTGTCCGTGTGTCCGTGTGTGTGTGTGTCCGTGTGTCCGTCCGTGTCCGTCCGTCCGTGTCCGTCCGTGTCCGTGTGTGTCCGTCCGTCCGTGTCCGTCCGTCCGTCCGTCCGTGTGTGTCCGTGTGTCCGTCCGTCCGTCCGTCCGTCCGTCCGTGTGTCCGTGTGTGTGTCCGTCCGTGTGTGTGTCCGTGTGTGTGTGTGTGTGTGTGTGTGTGCGTGCGTGCGTGTGTGTGTGTGTGTGTGTGTGTGTGTGTGTGTGTGTGTGTGTGTTTAATTTACAATGGCACCGTTTTGAGCCAATCAGAGAGGCTGCAGTAGACCTCTCAGCCAATGACAGCTGATCACATGGCGAATTCGACAACATGGCGGAATTTTACAATGTCTGGAAAGGCTTAGTTGGTCGACGCACCCATTCTCATCGCTATTGCGCATCGTTAAATGCAGCACGGGTAAGCGACACAGGATGGTGATTATTACAAAAGGACAAACGAACGGACACTTAAGCCTTCCGCTACACTTTTCTTTCTGCCTCATAATCGCTATACGCAGCAAAAATATTGTTGTGTTCAAGAACAACATGGCCAGCCATCTTGGCTAATGATAAATATAACGTTCTACTTAAACCTTGCTTAGACACAACATGGGAACAAATTGTCACCGTGTTTTGAGCGTTACCGGTGTTTTATTTTAATGCATAAGCATTTTTGTGGCGAGTACCCCATCAAAATTTATGCGTCCCTGGACTCCTTATATCTGAAAAATAAACGCATAATTGGTCAAGTTAACACATGCAAGCGTTATAATAGGGTAATAGTGGATGATTGGTAGCGTTATAAAAATAATAAAAAAACTGGGGCCAGATTTATAAAGCTTTTCTTTCGTAAGTACGCTTTGCCATTGGCTGGCCGCCTTCGCTAATGGTATGTCTGGCATCCGGATTGGCTAAAATTCTTTCTTACGAAAAATTCTAGCGTCAGAAGCTTTTGTTAATTCGGGCCCTGGTTACGTCGCCGTCGCCTCGTCAAGGTCGTAACAAAAAAGGCAAATGAAGAAGTTAACACATGTAATCGAGAGAGAGAGAGAGAGAGAAGAAAGGGGAAAGGCAGGGAGGTTAACCAGAGGGGAAGGCCCGGTTTGCTACCCTACGCTGGGGAGAGAGGGGAGGGGGAAGTAAAGTGCCAGGAAAGTAGAGAAAGAAAGGGAGCACAGATACACAATCACAGTCGGTTACTGTCACCGCGTACAATCACGTGCCGCACAGCACAGTCGCACTTGTAGCACTATAAACATCTGTTAGGCTACAGCCGCTTGTCCATCTCTGTTGCCCTTAAAAACTGCAACAGTGCCCTCGTCGCCCTCTGCTGCGATGGCTTGTGATGTCGGCATTCTAAAACAAGTTCCTCTGTTAGAGGTCTTTGATCAAAGCACGCTATCGCAATTGCGAGCGATCGTATCTGTAAATTGTAGCGAGGACAGTCACAGATGACGTGTTGAAGAGTGCCATTGCTATAGACCACAATCATCACACAAGGCGTCGTCGGCACATACAATTTCAGAAAGCAAAAGACTTTGTAAATGCCACTCCTAGCCATATTGGACAAAGCACGGTATACCATCGCGTCGGCAGAGTCCAGCTGGGATGTGAAGGCGGAGAGGAGAGTCTATGTAGTGCAGCCGGTTTCCTTGTAAACTTCGGGGGTTCCACGTGGAGAACGGGATGTCCCATGTGAGCATTCGAAGTCTTCTAGCGGCATCTGTCCTTGATAACGGTATCGACTCCTTTTTGCCGCCATGAAGAGCCAATCGACCAGCGTTATCGGCATGTTCGTTACCTATGACGCCACAGTGACTTGGGAGCCACTGAAATGTCACGTGGTGTCCGTTCTCAGCATCAAATATCAGCATCAATTACCAGGGCTGATGTTGTTCTTGGCTGACGAGGCGAAGTGCAGCGCGAAGAGCTGCAAGTTCCGCAGCCGTCGATGTCGTTGGGTGACACGTCTTGAAACTGATGATGGTGGCTCTCGCTGGGAAAACCGCGGCTCCAGAGAAAAACTGGGGAGTCGCTTATCCATGAATATAAATATGTATACGCGGTCAGCGTGCCTCTCGTGCAAAAGGAGCAGAGTTAGTTGTTTAAGAGCAGGTGATGACAGCTGAGAGTTTTTTCTGATTCCTGGTACGGTGAGGTGCACTGCAGGTCGAGCCAAACACCACGGAGGAATCAATGGCTTAGTTGCGAGGGTGAAGCCTGATGGAAGGCGGGTGTAATCATCCGAAATCGTAACACAAAATGATGTCTGCGGCCTTCTGACGGTAGTGTTGCAAGATGACGGGAACAGGCTCGGGCATAGTTCCTAATGTACATGTGACCTACTTGAAACAGCGCCTGACAGCAATCTCCCAGCTTTTCAAGTTTCTGGGCGGAAAGACTTGTGGAATGCCAGTGCATGCAATGTTGGAATTGTACAGGGCACTTTTCCTGGGTTTTTTTTTTTTTTAAGATACAGTTTGCCCGTACTGACAACAGTTGCAGGTCAAATCTTCGTGCTCTACAGGCTGGTAAAGCTCGGGCTCTCAGAGTTTGTCTTGGTTTGCCAAAATGCGCATCAATAGGAGCAACTATTGCAATCGCCCGGGACCAACCAATACTAACAGATCTAATTGTTATAATAGTGTAATAGTAGATGATTTGTAGCGCTCGAAAAAAAAAAATACTGGTGACGTCGCCGTCACCGCTTCAAGGTCATCATGGTGTGGTGTGGAAAAAAACGGTTGTGATGGCGTTTCGGCTCAGTTGATACGATATATCTGCAAAATAAACGCATAATTGGTCAAGTTATTAACACATGTAATTGTTATAATTGTTCAATAGTGGATTAATTGTAGCAATAGGTGGACATGTATAAGCTAGATAAATAAGTAAGCAAAAGTGAACTAGCAGCCGAGCCAAAGAAGGCTTACGCATTAGTAGACAATTCTCAGAATTTCTGTACCATTTTTGTTCTATCATTCTTCGCAAGAGCGCAAATCGGAAATATCAGAAAAATCTTACATAGGAAATAATGTTGTACATACCCGTATTCACTCCGGTCTGTCCACGTGGTTCACTTCATGAAGTGGTAGATTATATGTGTCCCGCTGTGGTACGTTCGCCTCCAACATGGCTTTCACCAAAAATGATGAGTAGCAGCCTGGAAACACTGGTACATTATTAAAGTTGTAGATGTACACTATCCGCAATTCCCTTGAGCGTGCTCAACTCTTGAGACCACAGTATTTTATCTTCGACTGGGTGACGTGGCGCAAGAGTTACCGCAAAGCCAATTTTTTGGCTATGCGACGATATATTCATGTAAATGGCGCTATGTCCCCATATTCCAGATTGTCGTGCTTTTACTTCTGCCATCGTCCTGCAAGATATTCTGCCACGTGCTTGCTCGAGTGCGCGTAGCACATTCTTCTCTTACTTCCTTGTCATCACCGAAGGGGTTGTCTCGTTTTAGTTTTCCGAATTGCCTCAGAGCTCTCAACATAGTCATGCATGCCACCATCACGACTTTCTAACACATTCAAGAAAAGCTCGAATGCGTCTGCATGGGTGAGGCATTTGGAGCATTCAGAGGCGCAAACAACGCTATAGAATGGGTGATGTGTGCCTATGCGCTTCACTCATTGGGCCTAACGATCAAATTCTTCTTCTTTATTTTTTTTTATGTAAAAGCGGGATTGTCGCATGAACGCGTCCAGTCACAATTACATTTTTAAGGAACGCATATGGGCTCTTCCTGCGTCCTATTGCGGTGCAAGAAAGAGAAGTTTTATTCAAACGACACTTTGAGAACCGGAAGGAAGGGCAAAGAAAGGATAGGAGATAGGTGAAAAAAATGTTAACGCATACTAGAAGGTTTCACATGATGACAAAATCTTTTCACATAGTTTCCCTGCAGGCAATCAGGAAGTTAATATAGTTATATTTTAAACTTGCGAAGCTGTGAGGATGGCCTGGAAAGTGGGCTGCTCTAGTACCCAACGCATAATAAACTTAAATCAATTTTCCACGTTACTTCATTTCAACGGCGCGCTGCTCTGGCGTCGATTTCACGGAGTACAAATGGCCACTAAAATCTGCTTTAGCAATGTCAACTAGGAGCCGTAAGCTTGTTTCTTTATAATATTGACTGAATAAAAATGTACAATAAAATTAGAGTAATGATTGATGACCGGAACTTCAGATAATGCCTTTAGTGACTGTTTGGCACTCTGAACACTTTAGAAAGTGAAGTTGACGCAAGAGCGAGTTTGACAGCACCTATAAGAGCGAAGGAAACAGGAAGAGAGCTGTGTGGATCAGAGAGCAAACGGGGATAGCCGATATTCTAGTTGCCATTAAGAGGAAAAAATGGAGATGGGCAGGCCATCTAATGCGTAGGATGGATAACCGATGGACCATTAGAGTTACAGAATGGATACCAAGAGAAGGGAAACGCAGTCGAGAACGGCAGAAAACTAGGTGGGCTGATGAAGTTAGGAATATTGCAGGTGCAAGTTGGAATCAGCTAACGCAAGACAGGAGTAATTGGAGATCACAAGGAGAGGCCTTCGTCCTGCAGTGGGCATAAATATCAGCTGATGATGATGATAAGAGCGAACAATTGAGTAACGGTGACAAGAGAGAGCGCACGCTATCTTTTTCGGTTCCATCATCAGAGCTACACAGAATGACAAGTGTAGTACGTGGCAGCAGTCATATAGGAAATGTGTAATACGGTGAAACACTATGACAACGATCAATGGGTGGTATAAGGCGTGGTGCCCATAAGCGAAGTAGCATGACGACTTGAGTTGGCCCGCGAACGCCGCATGCAGTGTACAACTAAAGCCCAAGAACACGCGCAACAGCACATTTTCTCCGACGCCCGCATATTTAGCCCTGCACCTCGTGCGGAGAGCGTGTGTGCGTGTGGCGGCGCGGGGCAGCCGCAGCAGCAGCAGCAGCAGCAGAGTCGACGACGTCGACGTAAAGAGCGAAGGGGGGCCCCTGCGGCGGCGGAACATGAGCGATGGAGCGCTCAGCAACTGCCTGCCGCCTCGTCCATTCATCACGCCGTCCCCCGAATCTACCGCCGCAGCCCGTGGCTTACGCGAAGCTCAGGGCTCAGGCCTCGCGCACCTCCTCGGCTAAGTGCGTGCACGCGCGCATCCGACGGATGGATGGATGCGCACACAGCGCTATACCCTCATCAATCACGCTCAGACGCAAAGCAGCCCGCCGGGCTCGGCGCGAGCAGCGCAAAGTCTTCCTCTCTCTCTCTCGCCTTGCGCGCGCACTCCGCGCGCAAGGCGAGAGACAGCGGCGCACAGAGGGCGGCGATGCTAAGCGGCAAAAGCGACCACCGCCCCAATTGTTTGCGGCATGCAGAAGCCGGCGACAACAGGAGAGCGGCGCTACAGTTTCAAGGGTTTCGGCTGATCTGTTGTATAGTTCGAGCCAGCGAGGCGAAAGCAAAAGGTGATGGGTGTGACTGGCATACACTTTACGCCATCGCCAGAGAGTAAGGAAGACTGGATCGGCTGCCATTATGCGCATATCTTCCGCCAATAAGCAAGAATGCGAGTAAAGCGAACTTCTGCTAAAAACCTTGGAAGCTCTGCATTATATTCCAAGAAGTGCTCTAAACATTCCGCATCATGCATAAGGCGAGGCTCGCGCGGCAGCATATAACGTTCCCTCTAGTGTCTATAAAATAAGTTGGTCGATTATTCATTGACCTTGTCTTTTTACTCGGGAGTTGTAAAAGCGGTACTGCGCTAATACTATAGCGGGAAAAAAATAAATACCAATAGAGCATTGAACTAGTTGAGTTCGCACATTTAAAGAAACTTGCAGCACCCGAAACATGCACAATGAAATATGTGTGTCCCTTGTGAGTGTCCACTTTCTGTGCGCAAATTCTTAGACTAAAGCTCGAGCTGCTCGATACCACAAACTTTTCGCTCGCACCTTTGCGCTGAAGGCACGTGGGAGATCGTTAACGTATCGAGTACAAGTTACACAAAGGCTTTGAAGTGTTTAATTTTGAGGTTGCTCTGCGAGGAAAACGTTGCGTGCTGTACAGCTCTAACGTTGTTAGATATTTGCGAGCATTGGCGTTCTTCCCTGGCCCATGACTAAGTACCCCATCCCTTGAAAAGCAGAACAGAAGCAGGAACAAAGATAGACAATCGAACACAGATGGGCGCTCCCCTCAAGAAGGCGCCCGCCTTGGCAAGGGCACCAGGTCCCCCCTCCCTCCCTGTCGTAATGCGCTCAGAAGAGCACGCGTTGCGCTGAAGGCGGCGCGGACCCGGTGTTAGCGCTGGTTAACTGCTGCTGCCGGCGTCGCGTGGAAAGAGCGAAGCCCGCGAGCGGCGGCCCCTTTTGATGCTGGAACAAAGGAAGGATTCACGGGGCGCCGCCGCGGCCGCCGTCGTTTATGCGCGAAGCGGAGAAAAGAAGAAAGGCGTGCGGCTCGCGCGGCCGCCGCGTTAAGGAGAGACAAGTTGGCGCTAATTAGGAAAACCATTTTCGTAGCCACCAACCTCTCGTGCGCCCGGCCCTTCATGGCCCTGCTCTGAGGCGCGTATTAATTGACCTTTAATGGCGGCGCCGTTCCCCTCGTGTCTCGACCCTTTTCCGTCTCCGTGGTCGGGCTGCGCCTGCAGAGAGCCTCGCCTCTTACAACGTCCTTTTTTTTTTGTAAATTTTGTCTCCCTCTCTCTCACCGGGTGCTTTCATTCTTGCTTCGACTTCGTATTGATGCGCACGCATCAGCGAAGCCGCAGGATGTCTGTCGAAAAAATGCTACAGCGTTAGGCTGGCGCAGCCTGCAAGGTTTCGGAATGGGACGAGTCGTGCTTGACAGGCTAAAAAAGAGTTGTATAGGTACTTCGTGAAAAATAGGATATCAGTTTGCCAAAATTCCACCATGCTGGCAGCCTCTGTCAAAGCCAACCAGAGAATTGCAATTTGGAGGTATACACAGACATCCTTATCTCGGGCGTCGTGCTCGTTCTTTAAACAGAAAGTGCTCGCATTAGGCATTCAAATCTCGGGGTGCTATTCTGGACATAGTCGAATTCCGCTACATTGGCGAATTCTGTAATGGCAACATTTTGAACCAATCAGAGACGCCGTATGCGGCCCTCTGGGTAAATCAGTGATTACAACATGGTGAGTTCGACAATATATGCATGGCAGAATTTAACGATGTCCAGAATAGCAACACGATTACGCCACTGCCGAAAATTTACACCAGCAGCGAAGTATAGAATACACTTGGTTACTGCAATATTAGCTGTTTTTGTCTGTTTGAGCTTTGCGCCACCAGGTGGCAGCACCATACAGGCCGCTCACGTTTACGGTTCGCCAACACGCCCCAACGCCTGGACCGCCCGCGTTTACCCGATTACCGGACAAGCTAATACTCTCTAATCACGCGACGCTTTTTTTTACGTTGACTTCGGGTGCTGATAGTACGTACTTTTGCGAGCTTTTCCGTTATTCACACGCACTGCGAGTTGGTAAATACTACGAGGTGTGCCTAACGGGAAGACATGGCCTTCAGATGTCGTCCCAATTTTCTTGTTGTACAAGCTACTCGCGATATACGAAAACGCCACAGTTGTAGCGCAGTATGCTTTTATGGACGGAACAATTTAAAGAATATGCAACTACGGACAAGTGATGTGGTCAAATGGTCCCGCAATACGCGCGACCATTTAGTTGCAGTCGGTTGGTTTGGACTTTCACGTGCATTTTCCCCAATGAATTATCTCATTTCAAGGTCCTGTTACTTCCGCCGCGAGACGCGACTGCTTATTAAGCTCGCAAATCGAACGTGCAAAAACTGCAAACTATATATCGTAATGAATGTTCTACAATAGCATATTTAACGCTTTGACGGGGAATAAATGCCATCGTCAATTTGTTTTCGAAGCATTATTTAAACAGTTTTAGCTCGATCGTTTTTCTGATGTATCATGTTGCTCCTGCACAAAAACCAATAATACTTTAATGTGTTGCAGACTTTGTATCCTTACTGCACTTGTATTAACCCTCACATTAAAAGGTAATTGTATATTGCGTTTATTTCAGTGCATCGAATTTCTTTTGTTTATGCTGGTCGTAACATATCGCAGTATTCTAAGAAACTACTTCGCCATAAACAACCTTTCCTTTCCTTGCTTCCCTCCCTCTACTTCCTGTAAAACATATGCAACAATGTGAAAAGCAGGCAAACACCTTGTTTTTATAAGCAGTAGATAACACATTAAACAAAAGCAGATCAAAATTGTGCTGTGAAGTCAACCGGTTGCATCCGTTCCTGTGAATGATAGTATCTTTTAAAGTGTGCGTGGTTCTTACATTTCCACAGCTCATAAAGTGTGCAGACGCAAATTATACTCAGCTGAGCTTTCTCTGACTCACATTCACCAAAATTATACTCAGTAGAGCTTGCTTTGAGTCATATTCACCAAACTTATACCAAGCTGAGCTTGCTCCGACTCATATTCACCAAAATTAGCTCAACTGAGCTTGCTCTGACTCATATTGTTCAAAATTATACTCAGCTGAGTATATGCCCTGACTACCACGTCACAATATTCACCAAAAGTTTACTCAGCTGAGCTTGGTCTTACTCATATTCGCCAAAATTCTACTCAGCCAGGCTCACACGAACTCAGCCCCATGGTTAGGTCCAAGTCTTAGTGAGCCGATGTTTGCAAAAAAAAATAAGAAAAAAAAGCACAGGCCAACGCTGCAATAGGACCACGCATAATCATTCCCCTTGCCAGGTACATGGGCTATAAGAAAAACAGACGTGGAACCTATATAGCAGTTAACTCGAGGTAGCAGCTATGGACGCCGTTGCATTCGCAGCTGGCCACTCAACCACTCAAGTATATGTTCAGTATGTACTTGTACTTAGGCACACTTTCTATTGTCTATATCTTAAAATTTTAATATGGCCTCATCAAAAGTTTGACAATGCTTGGATTCTGAGATTTGCAAAGGTAAATGGTTTTATTCCATTCTTGTTCATGATCAAAGCTCATACAAAAGCTTAGAGATATTGTCAGTGCCCCTCACTTTCCTTCAGAACATATGTAGTATGTTATTGACATTCAAGCAGCTTTTCAATAGCAAGAAAGGGAATCAGCTTCCCCTGTTTTCAGCATTGGGTTAATGCAGGCAATTCAGGGAGGCATAAAGTTTTGCTAATACAATCGGTTCGGGAATACCAGATCAGATTGTACCTTGACGCTCTCCTTGCACTTTATTTTATATTGGTCAAATAATCTGTGCCCGAATTAACAAAATCTTCTTACGCTAACATTGTTCATAAGAGAAAATTTCAGCCAATCCTGATCCTGAACATATTACTAGCGAAGGCGCTTGGCCAATGGCAGAGAGTAATTACGAAAGGAAAACTTTGTGGATTCGGTCCATGGTTTGAAATGGCTCCTATTAGCATGCTCTAACATTGGTATAATACAGGTTAAGTACATGACTAACTTAACAGATTGGGATGCTGGCTTTCATTTGCCGGAAAGTAACCATAACACCTGCTCGAGTTGCATATGTTCTTGGTTATCTGGGGTTTTCCGCGCCACTTTTAAGTTATTATGCTGAAGCAGGTAGAAGCACACGCATGCCATTGGCGGATAGTTTCGATAGCTTCTTACTTTACGCTTGCCGCTACGAATACAAAATTTTAGCGTTCTATTTTGTTATTAAATTAACAAACGTACTCCTAACAAGGTATGTAATGTTTGCCATGGGGATACGCCGCTGCGCTACGTACTGCAGCATATTGACTTAAGCTTCTTGATGCAGATTCACAGCATACTAACAGCGCGAGACACGGGACGAGAAAGTTGACGACGCCCATGTCTGTTGGAATGTTGTGATACTACGTACACAGTTAAGTGAGTGCAGCTCCTAAAAATTGTGGTGTCGGCTTTTACGCCTTTCTAAATATTCAGAGAGGATTTATATGCGTAATTACAACACACGTGCCACGACAGACAAACCAGGCTGGCGCTAAGATTAAAGTTCACAACACAGATTTCATTGCACGTTCAGTAATTACCCCACAGATCATTTGCGGCTTCCTTCAGGGGCAGACGTGAGCTTTTGGGTTTGTGCTTGCTGCTAAGTTTGGTGCAAGAATATTGCTAGGAGCAGAAACTGCTTATGCACAATCACGAGCAATATAGACATATCCTTTCTTCAGAAGCTGACGTTAAGCACGGGTAGTGCGAGGGTCTCTCTGCGTTTACATGACGACTTCGCTGCAGCCGAATTTCGAATACTGCATATGCGATGAGAACACCTTTATGGGCTTGTTAATAGGTCCTCTTGTAATTTGTTGTATCGCAGGAAGAACGACACGGACATAAAAGACACACGAGGCAGCACACAGCTAGACACAGCGCTGAACGACCAGCTGCGAACAGCTGTTTACGTCTCCCATGTCTCCTCACATTTAACTTCATAAACCGCCGTTGCGCACTCTAAAACAAATTAAACTCTGAAGTGTTCTTTAATCACTAAAGACGCGTATTATTTGCTCCTATTAAAAACTGGTCAATAATTTTGTAACGAACAGGTTTTTATTACATTTGAAAAATTATTCGAGGTATGCCACAAAATTTGGCAGCAAGCAACCCTGGGCGTCGCACCAGCCACATTGTTAAAATCGCAATCGTGTGAAATGAGCCCTCTAATAATCGTATTGCGACGCGTGCGACTGCACCGATTTTCATCGCTCCAATCGCAGCATGGGAAACAGCCTTCACTTCTTCCAGAAAGGCTCTTGAAGAAGCTGAAGTCACACATCTCTATGCGTGCTAAGTCTGAACTTAGTAGCTATACATAAACTTCTAAGTTCAGGCCCGTGTGCAATGTTAACGATTGGGGGTAGTTTCGAATACAACTGCCTAACGTGAAGTCAGTGGTCACATCCGCGCATCCTATCAAAGTACGTAGGGGACAGAATTATTTCATGTATTAGATATGAGCTAAATGAGGAGACATGCCCATAGTTTCGGTTTTCGTTTACAGTATAAGCTTCCCTTAAGCCGACCAGGTTAAACTGAATTTTTGAATATGAGCAAAAATTTGTGAACATTTGGTTGCTTTTTTGCACAAGGGCGCAATGAAAAAAAAAATCGCCTAACTTTCCCAGTGGCCACTAACGCCTGCAGGCGTCAGAGGCGGTTGCCAAAGTTGTTAAGCGTCTTCGGCGAGAGGCTCAGATCGGCAGATTTGAAAGTCATTCTACTTGCTACTCGAGTTTCTGTGAACATAAGCAGCTACGCCAATATCGACGATGACGTAGAAACCTGCAGGTGTGTTACCATATAAAGAATACTTGAGGAGGTCCTCTATAGGGACATTGCAAGTCGATAATTACCAGTAAGATGAAGACACTTCTCAGGAGTTCCAAGAACGGGCATTGTTCAGGCATGATCTAGTTGATAATGCCCTGAACACTTCGGTGAATTTTCTCAACAAGATCAGTGCACTGTAGAAATTTGAGTAAACTTGGTGAAATGTCAGCTTTTGTGATAGTGCATAGCGCCAATACATTAAAGGGGTCCTGAACCACCCATCGCGTTTGGTGATAAAACATAGTCAGCGGACAGCACGCGCTGCTGTGAATATCTGAGCCAAGTTTTGCAGTCGTGCGCGTCGCGTGGAGCTCGCAAGCGTAGCGCGAAGTCACCTTTCTCTCAAACGCTCTTTTTTCAACAGAAGCCTGCTCCTCAGTCTTTCTGGACGCTTTATTTCGTAATATAGCAGATTCCCATACCTAGCTGCTATTGGCGAATAGCTGACATCAATCAAGAAGGGTGTTTAGATGAGTGCGCTTTTGCCTACTGTTACTGTGTATATTTACAGACGTAGTTTAATAAAAGGCTGAAGTAAGCGAAAATCTGCTTTCGAATTCCGATAATAATTACGTACTTTGGAAGAAGAGGACTATCGTCTGCTCACGCTCGACCGCGGCGCTCACGTAGGAATTAAACTTTGGCCACTCTGGTTATCGGTGTCGCAGCCGTCGGGTCTCGCTACGACTAGTTTTGAACAGTCAACTAGTTTCGAACTACGCGAAATTTAAGGTCATATCACACATACGCTTTCGAGCGCGTGCTCACTCCTGGTGACGCTTGGTTGGATGTGGCTACTATCCGTCGGTCAAGCTGGTGCTGGACAAAGCCGGTCCGCACCACGTGGCACGACCAGACTGGAGCATATGAGCACGAGCACGCTCTCAAGCCCTGTCTTGCACAAAGCAAACGCTGCACATACGCACTACAGTTGAATGTAGCTGCGGGCTGCTACGTATCGTAGATACCACGGCCGCGCGGTGCGGCCACGAATCCGCTGCCTGAGCGCACTGCGGCTCGCTGAGGACAACCGCGTTTGGCTTACGTTTGGCGCGTCATAGGAGCCGAAATCGGAAGTAGTGGCGTCTACGTGAACATAAAAACTCAAATTTAAACTACGCGCCACGGGTACGTTCAGTAGGCGGAGCGTTGTGGGCACGCCCTGCTCCGCGGTGGTCTTCGCAGTGCCAGGCATTGAAGAAAGAGCGGAAGCACCCCGAAGGGGGTGTTTGATTGCCAATAACTCCGCTTCTGCAGAACGCATTGAAGTACTTTTTGCGGCAAAGTATTTCTGAAATAGCTTATTTTAACTGCAAATGCTTTTCTGCACTTGACGTCATGACAAGAGCCGGTCATGACGTCACGATGCAGAAGGCGGTCACGTGAGCACAAAACATAGTGACATTTTGGCGCTCGCTCCGGTTCGCTCTGTCGTCTGCTGCTATGTGCCGCTATCTATACTTGTTGCTAGCTGTCGCAGCTGTGCTTCTGCTCAGAAGTTTGGTACGGCTGATTTTGGTATGTGCCGCTCGCTGTTTACTGGTCGCACAAACAGCCCCAAATAATTTGTTGCGCTCATCACAATTAATTGCTAGATCACGAATGTCCGGCTTCGTGTAGTTTCCTCATAAAAGCGCCGATGAAAATCTCAGCATTAAAATTAAATTATGGGGTTTTACGTGCCAAATCCTCGATCTAATTATGAGACACGCCGTAGTGGGGTACTCCGGGAATTTGGACCACTTGGGGTTCTTTAACGTGCACCTAAATCTAAGTACATGGGTGTTCTCGCATTTCGCCCTCATCGAAATGCGCCGCCGTGGCCGGGATTCGATCCCACGACCTCGTGCTTAGCAGCCCAACACCATAGCCACTAAGCAACCACGGCGGGTAAATCCCAGCATCGGAGCGGTGTTGTTGTTTACATCAACGCACATAGCCACCGCTTGTCGTTCGCTTAGCATATGGCGGAAACCACGCCGCATTACCATAACATAATGCCGGAACGTAGCAAACCGCACTAGTTTGATCATATTTACAGCGTGAAATTTCTGTGAGAAGTGCCAGTATGAGTTAATCAATCCGGAAACAAAAGTTAAACAACGGAAACAGGAAAGGCGTGGGCCGTGCGCCCTGTGTTTCTGTGAGTATAGGTGCATGCGTGCGTGCGTGTAGCAAGGGACTTTGATTGTATATATGCACAACTACTATCCGGTTGGGGTTGTGTTTTGTAGGCATTATTTAGTTCATTCATTCTTACATGGCGCATAGGGTCGTACACTGTTTAGGCAAACTGCTTATTAGCGCCTACGCACTCCTCGGAGTTTAAATCTGGAATGAAGAGCTGCCAAAATAATTTTTCATCATGGACATGAGGTGCAGGCGTCATACACGTTACTTTCTTACCATATAATGCACAAAAAGTGTCGAGGCTTTGTCAAACTGAGTATTAATTAGGCAGTCCCCTTAAAAGTGGACAACCCTGTAGATCGGTGCGCCTGCACCCAATAGCGCCAATTCGCCAATCTGAGGGCCCATCGAAACAAGGCTCCGTCACTCCTGAGTGACATCCGCGTATCGACTGCTCACTGAACACAGCAAGAGGAAACCATGAATCGTGGACGGCTCGCTGGGCACGCATTCGACTGCAGGCACGGAAAAGGAACGAGGCGGCCAATTTGGGACACAACAGGAAGCGGAGAACATGACAGCGCGCCCGCCCCCAAGCTCGCTGTTCTCTCGCTCTCCGCTCGTCACGCTCACGTTCCTGACAGCGTCCATTTGTTCGTGTCAGCGGGAAAGGCGTTAAAACGCGTCACGGACAGGTTTCGGCGGTGTATGTGGCGCACTCGCGTTTTGCGCACCCATGGATGCGTAGCCGCCGAAGAAAGCGATACCGGAACCAAAAGCAAGAGGCTCAAAGCAGCTCAACATGGTGCTGCTGGCACTCGCAGCGGGGAAGGGAGGAGAGGTCTAATTTAGACGTTCGTTAAGCCTGACGAAAGAAATTGCAAGATGCCACTGTTTCTGCCC
Organism: Dermacentor silvarum; assembly: GCF_013339745.2. Taxonomy (NCBI): domain Eukaryota; kingdom Metazoa; phylum Arthropoda; class Arachnida; order Ixodida; family Ixodidae; genus Dermacentor; species Dermacentor silvarum. The sequence continues at coordinate 171,773,912 of NC_051154.1, forward strand.
CACGAGCGCGCCAGAAACAAGCACCTACGCCTCGCGCGCGCGTTGGTCCGCGCGTGTACACGGCAGCGCGCGCAAGGCGACGCAATGGGCTCCGTAAACGGGACGATCCTGGCCCGCAGCGCTGGTAATGGCCCTTAACAGCTCGTTGGCTCGACCGGGCCGAATGCCCCGCTTGTGCCGGAGACAACGCGCGCACGACGCTCTCTTCTTGCTCTTTCTGGCGCGCCCCGTGAGGCGCGCGCGCCTGTGGAACGCCTGGCCCCGAAAAGCGCACAAAATTCGCCCGCACGCGCTCCGCAAAGGAGCGCTGTGAAAACAAAAGCGCGCGTCGCCGTAATTGCTTAATCTCCCGGAGAAGAGACTCGCTTCCGTCGCTTGCCAAAAAGGTAATTTTGGGAAAACCTTGCGCAGGGAAATTCGCGCTCGCCCGAGTCTCGCCCGTCGGTCTGTAAGGCGAGGTTCACGCGAGCGTGTCCCCTTCCCCGCGAAATGACGCGCGCCGCGGCCGGCTGCCCATGCCAGACGTCATCGCTGCATTCTCCGATTTCGCTTGCTCTTTCTCCCACGTTTGATAAATGAAACACGGCGATTTTCTTGTCGGACTCCTGACACGCGCAACATCCAGCAGCCATGTCGCTTCGCTTTATGTGCGGCCTGGTGCTTGTACGAATGTACTACATGCACAGCACGTGCGAAGATAGCTGTTGCTACTCCGGTGGAAAGCGCTCATAATGTATGCGGAAGACAATTAAATTTTTATTGCGTCTGGTGTCGTTCACCTTGGTTCGCGCTTATGTGTGGAGTAGTCCTGTGGGTAAACGACCGGTGTGTATGATATACGAAGCTACCATAACTGCGTTTGGCTCTAAGATATACGGCCTTGCATGAGCCACCGGAAACAGGCTACCCCAGTCAGGACCAGTATTCGTAAAACGTCTTTTACTTAAGTATATCATCCGGGACTGACCACTCTAGAGTCGTGGCTATGGCCTACAGCATGATAGATCGCGCCGATCGCTATCATGAGTGGTAGCAGCCGAAACGCCGGCTAGTCCCGAAACTACTTTACCTGAGGGACGATTTGCGAATTTGGGCCCTGAATTTTTGTTAACTACCACACTGCAGCTGTCCCCGCGCTACATAGCTTGCTATATCTAAGAACTAAAACTAAACTAAATGATAGGTTTCATCGGGCTGTACGCGCCGGTAAGCAAAGATAACTGGGCGACGAGTGTCCATTGCGATAGGTCTAGAAAATCCAGTACGTGGTAGCCACAACCTGTGATTGCGAATTGGCTACAACCTTATTTTAATGAAATGAGCTTGCACATATTTGCTTGCAAGCGAGAAGTATACAGCATAATGGTCATATCATTGAATAACTCTCTACATTCATTCAAATCGGTTGTTCTGTGCAACTAAAAGAAAACTACAAAAAGGCGTGCGGCGACAGCTTGTTCCTGGAGATTAGTGCGTTTTTAGCTACGATACCCTTCTGAATATCCCGCGCTGCGTACAAAATAACGCCGCCCTAAAAAAAGAAAAAAATTCTATACATCAGTCATCCAGCATGATTCGACTAGAACTTTTGTTTCTGTTTCGACATGTGGCCGATGATGCTGACATTCACGAACACTGTCGTAACAAGCCCCGGTCGAATACGATGGCGAGGCACTCAAGCTATGGCGACGTTCATCAAACTTACGTTCACGGCTATACGGCAGTCTATACAGAACCATGATGAAGTCAGGAGACGAAAATTGGCGTTATAGCGGGGGCTGCCAAATTTCGTAGGCTGTGATGAAGCATCCCTTCTAATCGTGGACATCAAGTAGAACATGGCTTTGAGGGATTGACGATTTTCCTCTTTTATTATGTGCCCATATGTCCGCGCTTTTGTGAGGCTATTACCGGTTTATACGAGGAACTGAAATCATAGAGGCACGTACGGTAAGTTTTCCACGTCATCTTTTATTCTGGGATGAAAATCTACACGTCATCATGATGTGAATGAGAAAGTCTTGAACAAAAGTCACGCAAATATATCGCATCACTGCTACTCTCTTGAGCAAACGTTACGTCCTCTGTTTTAGAAATAATCCTGAAGCTTGCTTTTGCTGGTCTGAAAAACGTAATATTCACCATACAAAGCTGACTACGTTGACAATATTTAGTGTCGGGGCAGGCACCTTTCAAATAACTTTCAAATAACCAATGAACGTATATCTTGTCACTTTGCCTCCGGTTCTTTCGTAGATAGCTTTCTTTCCTTTTTTTATCTGCGAGATCTTATTGAAATCTAGGGCGGTTTCCCACTTAATTCCAAGCGTGCGCAGAAGAACTGTACTTGCTCGACGCGCTCACTCCTTTACGCGTGGTCTTGGCTTTGTGAGGGGAGATGTAACACATGTGCCAGGTCTCTTTTCACGCATGGCGCGAGGCTTCAACCTTTAAGCCTCCTTCACGTTAGAATGAATACATCTCTGTTTGGCGAACCAGAATGGAATCCGTGGTATATGCAGACTGCCAACTCGTAATGTTTCGGTACGGTGTTCGTTAGAAAGCATTAGGTGCTCTCTCCGTGGGAGACGCCGGCGCTCTTAGGCTTTGCTCTCATGCGAGGTCTAATACGACTAATTCTCTTTTTCTTTCCTTCTTTTTTTAGTCAGTGGCTGGTGTGCACGGCGCTGACGATGGGTGAGCCAGCGGCGACAGCTCATGTTATACTTTAAAGCGCAAAGGGACGAGATGAGAGACTAAAAGAAATGTAATACACAAAAACGAGGGGGGGGGGGGGGGGGAGGGGGGGCGTGGTAGAGGGCAAGCTGTAGCATTGTGGGGAGTGAAGCGGGCAAGGGGAAGTCATCAAGGATACGCGAAGCGCAGCAGGATGATCAAAGGCGAACCGCCGTCAACATCCAGCAATTGGATTGCAATGGGGTGCCACGCACCCACGAAGCGCGCCTGCTACTTACGAGAGCCGGCAAATTCGCTGCCTACAATCATTCATTTATGCCCCGATCGAGCGGCTTTTATCGCCTCGCGTGCGTGGCCGCAGCTGTCAGCTCAGGGCAGTTGGACCTCCGAAATGACGACGTCTGCAGCGACGTGATAATGTGAACTGTCTAGTCACCGACATTTCACTTGAATCACCACTTCTCTCCTGTCGCTTATTATTATTTTTCTTTTCACATTTAATCCACTTCCGCGATTGTCGCAAGAACACCACATTTTTTCTACACAGCCGGCTCTCGACGCTATTCAAGGTACGTTGAGTCCACACATGTATGCAACAAACATTTCTTCAAGCTATGAGCGAACGTTGGAAACTTCGAATGGATTCTTAAAAACATCCGAGAAGACTGAGGCGAACCGAGGGGCTGGATTTTTTGTTAGTTGCAACCACGCATATAGAGCAAGCAGACAAATGAAACAAGGAGAAACATCGGAAAAACTAACTGTTATCTTTTTATTGAAAGGTATAGATAGTAAGGCAAGATCAAATTAAAGGGGACGAAAAGACAACTTGCCGCAGATGGAAGCCAAAGCACATTTTCCGCATTACGTTTGCAATACCTTACCATTAATATACTACGGCTTCCGCCCTCCAGTCAACTTTATTTGATATTATGTATATGTACAAAATTAGCCCGAGGAGTGTTAGCCTGCGCCACTCGCGGCCATTGCGGTGGATGTGCACCATCCTTTCAACCGCAGTCACGCATATACGTGAACTATAAGTTAGTAGGAAGCTGGCCAATGCGCCCTCTATTCTACCTCACAACATCAAGGCTGCCAAGGTTTAGGCCCTCGTTTTGCAATCAGCGGAAAGAATAAGTGAAACAGAAAGGCATCCGAGAAGAATCGAAACTTATAGTTTAGTTGTTACGTTAGATAGTTCTTCATTAGTACACTTACTTGCATGGTTCAACTTGCACGGTGTTCAGTACAAAAGACGTTGAGCAGCTAATGAAGAGTTTCATATAGTCGGAGCTCGTAAATGGTTACGCTCAATAATAGATCCGATATGAATGGAGATAAAACGTTATTGCCCTTCATACAAAGATAACGGAAACATCCAGGAGTGGAAGAATACAAGAGAGATTTCAAAGCCATGTGCCACGCCACGAAGATTCCCGGGTTTGAATCCCCACGAGTGGGCGTAAGATTTACGTTATTACTTTGTAACATTTTTTGATCCCGTAATTTCACTTCCCTTCTCGTCATTACATAACGAGGATCTCGAATCAGGCAACATTGATGCCTTCAGGTAGCATATGGGGTTTATTGACCAGTTGCCATCACCCAAAAAACATCACGTGCTCGTGACGTCTGCGGCAGAAAGGATGTTCCACATCCGCCCTATGGTTTGTGAGTGGTGACGCTGGGTAACACACCCAGGGTTAGTTCTAGTTGTAAAACATAATTACCCAGAAAGTGGATGGGGGGGAAAACGACTCCGCGGTAGCTCAATGATGAGAGCATAGCACGCGTAATGCGAAAACGTGGGATCGTTCCCCACCTGCGGACAGTTGTTTATTCATCCATTTTCATGTCCATTAATTTATAATTTCTTTAATTCAATTATTAAGTACAAGTAATTTCCCTTGTTGTCCTTGGTGTTATTGTTTGTTGGCTTCTTATGATATGCTTATTAAAAATCGGGCCCCTCGGTTCCCTTTCTTCTCGTTCACTACATAACGAGGGCTCGAATCCCGCAACAATGATGCCTTCTGTAGCATATGTGGGTTTATTGACCAGTGCCATCACCCAAAAAAAGATCACGTGCTCGTGACGCCTGCGGCAGAAAGGATGTTCCACATCCGCCCTATGGTTTGTGAGTGGTGGCGCTGGGTAACACACCCAGGGTTAGTTCTAGTTGTAAAACATAATTACCCCAGAAAGTGGATGGGAAAACGACTCCGCGGTAGCTCAATGATGAGAGCATCGCACGCGTAATGCGAAAACGTGGGTTCGTTCCCCACCTGCGGACAGTCGTTTTTTCATCCATTTTCATGTCCATTAATTTATCATTTCTTTAATTCAATTATTTAAGTACAAGTAATTTCCCCTTTGTTGTCCTTGGTGTTATTGTTTGTTGGCTTCTTATGATATGCTTATATATATATATATATTATATATATATATATATATATATAGATATATATACGAAGGAAGTATTTCTTAGGATCCGCGGTTTATTAAGTTAAAAGAAGTACAGGCGCACGTGTGTGTGTGTGTGTGTGTGTGTGTGCGTGCGTGCGTGCGTGCGTGTGTTAATAATGTCATTTTACAGGTGTCTGATCGTGTACGCAGGTGCACCATGCATTGCTTGCGGACAAGAAAAAGACGCGCGCTGATTGGCTGGTTGAGCAAAAACTTAAATGACGTCGGGATCACCAGTCAATCAGCGCGCACCTGAAAGCGAAATTGTCGCCTAGGCGAACTATCGGCGAAGGTAGAACGTTTCAGAATACGTCCCCAGATAATCACTGTTGCAGAGGAATGGTTTCTATACATAGAAAGAAATTATGCACAGGAAGGTAGGGAGTTTAACCAGGTGTATAGTTCTGGTTTGCTACCCTGTACAGGGGGAAGGGGTAATGGGATAGTCAGAGGAAGATCGAGATATTTATTTGTAACAAAAATATGAGGTGTGCTTACCTTACTAGCAGGGCGATAGCATTGGTGCAGCTTACAAAGAAAAATAATAAGAAGAGAGAAAACGGTAGTTGAAACAAGTAGTACAGTAAGGCACAATCACATGATAGTCACAGAAAATTGCAGCATGCCGAGAAGTCCAGTCTATTTCAGAAAATCAAGGTGTAATTACTGAATTGCAGCGCGCCTATTAGTGTTGCTACACGGGAAAAGAATCGCATGGGCACCAACAAATAATACATTGCGCAGAGGCTGTGCGTTCTCTTCTTTCTTCGATGAACAAATTGGACATATATTGTTTGTGCTGGTTGGTTCCTGTCCTCGTTAATGGAATTTAGAAAAGGAAGGCCAACCTTACTGAACACGGTTAATAAAGTTGAGGGGGTAGCTACTATACGTTTAAATGACGAGTCCCTATATTCTGAGAGAACTGTCGCAGAAACACGCGGTATCTAGATTATGTGCCATAAATACACAAACGAGTATGTTCAAACAAGAAATGTTGGAAAAGGAAAGGTATCAGGTTAGTAAAAATATATAAATAAATTTTGAGAGCTATCCATGTTGCACGCTGACACCGCAACTTCAATTTATTAACTCAACGTATTCAACCTACTACTTCCTATAAAATTTTGGAATCCAAGTTGTGACGGAAAACTCGGTAATAACATTCACAAAGAAAGAGCAGATCAGGCGTCACCTTATCAGTGGTCCAGTGCCTGCGAATTTTGCTGTCATCCAGGCAATACCACCTCGCTCACAGCACCAGCTTTATGCGCGACCGAAAATCAAAATGCTTGAACTTTCCCTTGTTCCCTTCCCGTGACATAAATCCTGCGCTGTTGCTTATATGTAAAGAATTGCGTGTAAATAAAGGTGGCAATGGTACATGAAATCAGGTCTAATGCACAAATTCACACTTGACCTGAGTGCCAAGTGTCAACAGCTCACTGAAGTCGTGTCAAGAAAAAAATTCCGGCCAAAGAGTGTTTCGAAGAATGGGGCAAAAGTCGGGTGGAAAACCTACAGTACGATAAGCTTCATGCTATGACATAGTATATATACGTTGCTCCCACCGCGAAAACAATGCCAGACCAGACAGTGATTAGATAAGCGTGGTAGACACACACACACGCCACTTCAAGCCCGCGAAATTGTTTTTTTTTTTTTTTAAGTGTTTATGAAATGGGGTTGAAGTTTGGCACGCGGGGAAAAAGAAATGGATAAAACAGCAAGCCAGCGTGAGCCTCCCTTCCGATTTCCACTGCTGGACACCGAGGAGAACCTGCGTGGAGAGCTGTGCGTTAATTCGCATAACTTGTGAAAGAATGTGCCAGCTATAAGCCTTCTATATACATATGCATAATGCACCAGTTCATGTTGCAAAATTTTATTAATCTCTGCGCATACACACTGCAAAGAACTGCATGAATCTGTGTCACGCTTTGTGCTCATCTCAGCATTTTATTCTCAATATAATGGTACTTCCGGCCTCGCATTTTGCACTCGTTGGGCAAGTCCGCTCTCCTGCAGCAACTTGCGGCTGCATTCCGTACACCTGGGTCATGGCCCTGCTCGTTGCCTCGTGTTCTCATTGCTCGACGTTGACGGTAGGTCTCGCCACTAGGTCTGTGTTTAGCCTACACCGAGCAGTAATTGGGATAGGCGATTGGGCCTATGCAAGAGGCAGCAAAAGTGCTGGCATGGGTGGCTCTCTTCTGAAGACTTGCACGACATGTGTATACACTGAGACGTTACAAGAGCAGCGCTGAGAAAGAGCAAGGGAGGGGTGATTGCTCTAATGGAAGCGGGACATAACCTAAACGCTGACCTGACATGATACTCGAGATCGGTGAAATATGAGGCATACTCAGCGAACCTATAAAATGATCGAGTAAGATCGCGCACGATGTGGCGGAAATAGCACGCGCTCTAGCTGAGCACATTCGCGGCTCGCTCCGTTCACGGTCGTTTAGCCCTTCATGAAAACGCATCTACGCATCCCGAGAACGCTCAACCGATAGCCATGGCCGGCGTTGCTTCGATCCCAGAGCTGGCCTAGCAGAACACGAAACGGCGTCCTCCGTCAGACTGCACTGTTCTGGCAATATTGCAAAAAAGTGACTCATCTACGAAATGCATTTGCTCCCTAGATATCGCGTTTTGAATAAGCTAAACCGCTTGATACAGAAAAACTCTACGGGTTTGAAAACCGCAATGCAGAGGCCACAAACAATGCACATCGGGAAGCGGATGCGGCTTTTCGCAAGCGGCCGAGAATAATCACCTACCAACGTAGGAAATATTATGTGCCAGCAGACGCATAATTACTCATACCGAAAACGTCATAACAGCGAGGGGCCGCCAAGAGCCGGGCTACTCGGCTCGGATCGAGGCCGCGCAGGAACGCAGCAAGAAATTCGGTGCAAGGCATCCTGCGGCACACGCAGGCGGCGGCGGCGGCCGGGGCAGCAGTGAAGCTTGCGAGCGCCTGGCGGCCTGGGCCGCCACCGCCGCCGACGTATCCCTACACGCACATACCCTCAGGCGCGCGCGCGCGGCCCCTGATAGAATTAGCGGCAGAATCTTCAAAGGTGGCGATAAAGGCTTGGCCGCTCGGCCTCCCATTATCGCCACCCGGAGCCATTGTTCTCGCCGCCGCCGACGCCGGGTTGTCGAGGAAAAAAAAGAAAGGCAAAGGGAGCCGCGCTAGGGGCGGAACGTCATGCCCGGCGAATTAAAAAGGTCTCGCCTATGTAGTCCCCCTCATAACGAATCCAGCCATTTGTTTCAGAGAGAGGATGAAAAAAAAAAGAAATAAATATGGAAGTAACAGCGGAGTGAAGTAAAGCCTCTCGTTGTGTCCTGCCAGCGTGGAGAAAAAGTTTCACGGCCAGAGGGTCTCCTCCATCCGCGTTATCTCAGGTTCAGAGCTGCTTCATTGTCTCAACCTCAATTCCGCGGTATATTTTCTTTTTTTTTTCCTTCAGCTCCTAATCGCATTAGTTATGCCTAGTTAGTTACGCCCCTAGAAGACCAGTAGATTGGAAGGCTTAAAATATCGGCGTTTTCTTGCCAAGAAAGATAGAAATGAAGCAGGTGGCTCAAGGTGTAACCTATTCTGTACACAGGTGTGCCGCGCGAAGTTCCGTGAATAGTAAATGGAATGCCCCCGTTCCAGGAACCACAAAGCTCTGCCTCGAGCCAAAAGAATGTTGTTAGATATGCAATAATAAAACAAGGTCGTCGTTTCAGTTAATGCCACATATATACCCGTGATATAGTAGGTGCAGGCTCACTTGAGTTTGCTGTACGAATAGCGGACAGTGCCTGGGAGCGCATTTATGTATAGCAATATTTAGTGCAAAAAAATGCATGTTTATATGTTGTTTCGTGCTAAAAACTGTGAAGGTTTCAATTTTTTCAAACAACGAAAATGCGCAAAATGTAGAGATCAGCGACAAAAGCGACCTTTAAAATACTTGAATTCTTTGCACATGTTTCAAGTTCAGGCGCGTTAGGTGCGCAAACGACGATATCGACACATCATACTATACAGGGTTTTCACTTAACTTGAGCCCAACTTTAGAAATATGCAAATGGTACGTAGCTGGACCAAACCAAGGTAATGTTGTTTGCCGTCACTTGGAGAGACTCAAATTATTGTTTGCATTCCTCCTAATTAGATAATTAGTCTTATTTAAGTAATAAACTCCTCAATTATTATAATTAAATGAAAATGTTAATTAGCAAATTGTAGAGCAACATGAAAAAACCCCCGATACAGCTTTCTCTTGCTCAATACGTGATGCATAAAAGTATTTTTCCCAGCGTGAAAGAAGCCTGCGAAATTGCCGCGCGATTGGCCGCTCGAGGCACTTTGCGCGTATTCGCGGGCTTAATTCTTTCACCTTCGGAAAAACACTTTTATGTAGCCCGTATTGAGTATCGATTCGATCCTTATGAACTCTCATCTGTCCTGATCAACCTTATCAGAATTGCTCCGATCATTATAAGCCCACTCTTTCGCAGCTTGATGAGAGCCATATAACCACTCATCACTCCTTATCATCCTTATCAACTCATTGACTGCTTATCTGTGGGTATGCGCGAAACAGAAAGCTGTATCGGGAGCTGTACCGAAGCGCGGCAGCTGATTGCCTCTGCGACTAAAGAAATAGTCCCGCTGACGCGACTCAGCCCAGTTCGAAGTGCGGGCTGCCATGTTTTCCGTCGGCGGGGTCACTGGCCGTCCGTCTCATGACGTCAGTCTAGAGTGCGCGCCCATTGGTGGAGGCTCGTGTGCATCCGCGTTTGAGGGGCAAATGCCGCTGCCTTTTAAAGTTGTACCCGACTATAAGTATACGAACAAGCATTGTGCCAGTAACTAATCTCCACGCAGCTCGGTGTCATTATAAATCTTATCAAACTTGATCCGACCAGTATAAGCAGTTACTAATCTCCACGCAGCTCGGTGTCATTATCAATCTTACCAACTTGATCCGACCAGTATAAACACTTATCAACCCTTGTCGATCGTTCTCAACCTTATCGGACTCGATTCGACCCTTATCAACTTTTATCGATCGTTATCAACCTTATCGCAATCGCTTCGATTCTTTTGAACTCTCATCTGTCCTGATCAACCTTATCAGAATTGCTTCAAACATTATAAGCTCTTATCACTGTTTCGCAGCTTGATGAGAGCCATATAACCACTCATCACTCCTTATCATCCTTATCAACTCATTGACTGCTTATCTGTGGGTATGCGCGACGCGAAGCGCATGAGCCTTTAGAGATCGTTGGCATTTCGGTCTGTGAAGGAACGCCCCAACGGAAGGCGCATCCCGTGACCACCAAACGCATCGGGGATGTGGCGTGTTTGGCATTAAATTTTCGCGAAGTCAGAATTTTCATGATGTCTACAATGCTCCAAGTCGGCTCTATACATGTGGTCCTAGAGATACGGCTTTTCTTTCACCGTCACCAAATCTTTCCACAAAGTCTTCATAGAAACTGTTCTTTGACAGTTGTACCGCCGGTACAACACATTCATATGACTGATATATTCACCTTCTGCAAGCGTGGGTGTTTAGAGCAGCGTAGTGAAGAACCTGAAAGATATAAAAAAAAATGGGTTGCCAAAAACATGTTGCAGGCTTCTGCCCTTCCAAATACTGAAAGGCGGTGCGGGACAAAGGTATTTGTGTAGCGCTGGAGGGCTGAAACGCGCTCTCTCCAGTAGTATACAGTTAACTTTTAGGCATGCCGTCAAACTCCCAGATATTTACGTGACACGGAAGGACCATTCAATGCCAGCTTAATGTGAAGGTGTAATGGCCCAAGATCCAAAACATTTTTTTTTTCAACATTTATATGGTCTTCTAGTTTTTAACCTATGAGACGTGATAACACTTTTCGGCCAGTGAGTGCCGGAGGGTTAGGGTTGGTGCATTTGTATGTACGACAATTAGTATCGTGGTTTCTATTTTTTCGAGATAGCTCTCATCCGATATTACGAGCCTTCTTGCAGGTTAACATGATTCATGTCCTGCCAGTATCGGTGGTATCTTCGAACGTCCTTTCTAGACCTTGTTTATGCGGGTTCATGCGTGAGGTTTATTTTTCTATTGCTTTTCTGACTTTTCGTGTTTTTTTAAGATTATTTGTTCATTGTGTCAAGAAAAATTTTTTACAAGGATTTAATATCGATACTGTTCCCGCCGCTGTTTTATCGATCAATATACATGACATTTCCACGACATGATGTACACACTGAAACCTTGCCAGTTAGAATATGGCTTCGGGAAAATAATACTTTCGTTTCGTCAATTAACTGTCGCTTTTGTAATGTGCCTGAGACTATTGAACACTGTTTTATTGATTGTAAAGATGCGATTTTATTCTGGTATGTCCTGCATAGAAATTTTCAGCAATATTTTGATCTAAATTTTCGCAGTATCCGATATCTTTTTCCGTGTTATGACGTACCATTCGATATGTTTTTACTGATAGGCCTGCATAGCCTATGGAAAACTCGTATACAAGACCGAAATGCAGAAAGAACAATTTCCTCATGATCGCATTTCTCTCAAATAATTACGCACTTAAAGGACATTTACGATCAAAATGAATGTCAGCCGGATTGTTACAGACTTTAATTGGATGTTTAACTTCTCCTTTCTACTTATCATTCACTGTAATAAACACCAAGTAAAAAGTACAAAAAAAAAAGTGGGTGATTAGCCCAGTGGGTAAGACAGTCGGCCTCTGAGCGTGGGGTCATAGGTTCGAAACTCACCACCCGCCAACCTTTTTCCTTTCAAATTTTTTGTTTGTTTTATACATTAATTTCTTTATAGCGATTCGTCTTACGTGACGGAGGGACGGGTTTCCGTGTTCGGTAGGCATAGAAAGCTTACGCATCTTAAAGAAAACGATTGCCCGCCTTGCAGTATACCACACGCACTGCAAACCTATACACGTCGGCGGGTTCTTTTGTTGTGGCTGATGGCAAGAGCAGCCGTGCTTGGATCCCTGATATGTGATTATGTATGCATTTGAATGCCTCGGGAAACGCCTCTCTCAGCTTTCTTTCGTCAATCCGTCTGCGAAAACATTCTCGGGACAAAATGCGTCCGTATTTTTCTTTAATGGCGACTACGAAATCATATATATAATATGTGTGTGTGTGTGTGTGTGTGTGTGTGTGTGTGTGTGTGTGTGTGTGTGTGTGTGTGCGTGCGTGCGTGCGTGCGTGCGTGCGTGCGTGCGTGCGTGCGTGCGTGCGTGCGTGTGTGTGTGTGTGTGTGTGTGCGTGCGTGCGTGCGTGCGTGCGTGCGTGCGTGCGTGCGTGCGTGCGTGCGTGCGTGCGTGCGTGCGTGTGTGTGTGTGTGTGTGTGTGTGTGTGTGTGTGTGTGTGTGTGTGTGTGTGTGTGTGTGTGTGTGTGTGTGTGTGTGTGTGTGTGTGTGTGTGTGTGTGTGTGTGTGTGTGTGTGTGTGTGTGTGTGTGTGTGGCTAGCCCTGTCGAAGAATCTCATATCTCATATATTAATAATCTGATATGCACACATGCTTTATATATGTTCTCATATGATCATAAGAGATTACTCGATATGTGGCATATGTGTGATGTGAGATTTTATCATGAGATATACATGAGATGGTCATACCGTGAGTCTGGGTGATTCCTGGCCAAAACAAACGATAGATACCCATAGTACTTGGCTCTAAAGGCAACCAGTGACTCTAAAGAGGAGGTGTGTTGCCAGCGGCAGGCCAACCTAGCCTCGCAAAAACTGCCGGAAACTGCTCCACCCGAGCGCCACTCATCAAGTACGGTAGTCTTGATGAGTGGATGACAAACGGCGAGGGTGGTACAAGTGTTAACAGTTTCGACTATATCCGTGAACAACAGACTCGGCTGATAAAAAAAATCGTTAGACCATCGGGAACCGTTTTCGTTAGATTTAGACACCGCTCTGCACGCCCGATACTAAGACTGCGCATATTATTCAGCCCTAAAGACTTGATAGGTGTTGCAGGAAAATGTGGCCATGGAGATCTGATCTGGTTCCTCATCAAAAGTTACGAAATACGGCAGAAACCAGACGCATACACGTCGTGTGAATAGCGCTGTTTTTTTGTTTTTTTGTTTTTTCATCGACCCTGAAATAGTGCTGAGAACATTCCACTATATACATAGTGGAATGTTCTCAGCACGACGGAAATAGCACCGTCACAGCGTCCGCGGCAGCTGAGCGCTTCCAGGGCCTCGCAGCGCACCTGGCTGCTACAGCGAACTGGGCTGCTCGCGGAGACATAACCGTTCGTGTCGGCTGTCACGTCACTCCGATGGTTGACCGCGGACCTGTTATTCGAAACCGGCAGTTGTTCTCCCCGCTGCGTCCGCCCCTCGTCCGTCCCCGGTTCGTCGGTTTTCACGCCGGCGGTCAGACATGGAAGCCAGGGTTGTCACCGCCAAGATGGACAGTTCGCGGACCACTGGCTGCTTTCACCTGTCCAGCGGCCGCTACAACCCATATTGCAAGCCGCGATGAGCAGCGCGACGGGTGCACAAAGGGAACCGCAGCCCGTCCTCGAATGTCCCGAGTGAAAGGGAGGCGAAGGAGGGTACGCCAGGCAAGAAGAGGGGGCACTACGTCCTGCGAGCCCACAACGAGCAAAGAAATCACACGCATCGCCGAATCCCGTCCCCGGCCGGCGCGTCGGCTTTGTTGCGCCGCCGAGCGCTGCTTGACGAGCGAAAACACGACGACGACCGGAATTCGCCGGCGGCAACAACGTAGTACGTGGCACGACAAGCAGCCCTTTTTTCCCTCCATTTCTGTTCTTTTAGATCCCTAGCGCTTCACTTCTATCTCGACACTTGCTGCCCATCATTTCCATTTCCTTTTCTGTCTGTCACTCATTGGCGTTGTTCCGCATTTCTTTCCTTGCCGTCGTCCCGTATACGCCTCGTCACATCTCTGAAACTGGTCAAAGAGAGAGAACGAGAAGCCTACAGCATTTCGTGTCTAACCAGTCACAATGCGCATTGACTGCCCCGCTTATGTTGACAGGGTGAGCCGACCGCACGGACGCGTTCCGTGCGCTTGCCGTTCTAGTACTTGATTCTGCATTTGTTAGTTCCTTAGGTAAGGCGCTTCCGCTAATCCGCGGTCTAGCTCGTACCGGTGGAGCTGCGCTTGCAGGCGTTTAATCGCAATTTTCCACTGACAGTTGGCAATAGCCGCGGGGTGAAAATTAAGACGAGCAGCACGGCACAAGTGAATCTGTCCGCCCACCGCTTGCGCGTAGCCGGAGGTGCGCGTTAAAATCGCTACCCACACGGCTCAAAGGTCATCACGCGACGAAATGGCTTCTGCGCTGCGTCAAAGAGGAGGCACTGCGGGCAGCGGCGATGTGCTACGAAGTAATCGGGAGCTTCTGACGAGTGACGCGCCGTCCGCGTTCCAGCACGCGCCACTGAGCTGATGCGGTGAGTGACGGGCGCGAAATCAAGCCTCAAGTAGCCTGCTGGCAAACATGCGCGGATGGAAGCTGTTGAATCCTGTGCTCTCCGATGGACAAATGGTACAGACCACCATGTCAGTCATAAATTGACGGAAATTAATTAACACATACACCCCGCGTAGTGTAATGTGCGAGTTCGTGCAAGGTTTGCGCTCGTGTATGTCATTCAAACGGGAAGATGTGGCCCAAGGGACCGGCAGGAAGTGCCCAACATGTTACTCGGAGTTTGTCTTTGCAGAGAGAGCCCTTATTAATAATTCTTTTGGTCAGTTTTGTCCGCGCTAAGGCGCACAACATGCGGCACATCATGGCATTGCTTCTGAACAAAACGCTGATAGGGCAAGCTTACTCGACAAAACGTAAATAACCGCAGAGTTATTCCACGACAGGCTTGTTTGAAGCCCGTGTATAAAGGCCAGCCCTGTAAGAGGGATGACAGCAGTAGAAAAACCTTGTGTTGTCGCTTTACGTATGTGGCTGATTGTGAAAGCTATATGGAAAAAGCAGTAAACGCACAATATGGCAGCAGCAAGATTCTAAACACTTATTTGCAAATCACGGCATTCACCACTCAGCCACAGCACCGACACTCCTGGTTCTGCAACTATAGTATTTCTGTATAATACAACGCAAGGGCTAGTAGCATGCAGATTCCGATGCATTTCAGTATTTTGCAATCACGATCCTGTGTGCTAGAAATAATGACCATTTTGATAATGCATGGCTCATACTAAACAACGGCGAAAAAAATAACGAAAACGCAACGGCGCAAAAGCTGAAAGTTGACAAAGACACGAGTGTTTACACTGATACGGTGGCTGCAAAAGCGGCGGCTAATTCGCAGCGCTAGATGCCGTACAAGCACACGTGTAGTGGTGGCATAGTGGCCACTTTCCGACCCAAATCTGTACGCCGGACAGGGACGAGGCGACTCCAGACGCGCGGCGCAGTCCGCCATAGCATCCGTTCGTGCTCTCGCCATACCTACTCGCTATACGTACTCCTGGGACGCCTCCGTAACTGCATCGGATTTACAAGAACCTTGGTAACTGTCGATTACGTATGTGTATCGTCTCGGTGTTGTTGCTTGCCAGCTTTCTCGTTACTTTCTCACAACTTTTTTTCCGTGCACTGACAAACTTTATATAGTGTTTTCTCGTGTAACGTTTCCTCCGCTGCTGAGCTTTGTTCTTCTGTGCACGCACATTAATCATTGCTCCGGCAATGTGCATAGCTTTGGTAACGTCTACGCAAGCATAAATGGCCTGTAACATTCCTACGCAAGGTTATCATGGGCGTTTTCAACCCGAGCGTGACTTTCATCGCGAAATGACATACTTTTCCAGAACCACCAGATAAACTATACATCTCCCATCGCAACATTGGCTCGCACTATACGTGATCATTCATCCTTCGACGAAGCAAACAGCCTAAGAACAGCATATCGGTAACGGCATTTTTATATAACAAAAATTAATTAGAAGGCTACTATAGCCGCCTTTTGATCGCAATTTGCAAACGTGGAGGCCTCAGGGAAACATTATGACGGTACGTATACAGAGAGTAACCGAACAACTTTTTTTTTAACAAAAAGCAAGTAATATTACTGGAAATGGAGGCTAGTTCTGACCTGTGCAGCGGTCCTGACAGCCAATGTAAGTGCATCCGTAAAGAAATTGAGCTAAAACAAAAAAAGAAGGGAAAAAAAAAGAACAAAAGCTCGACTCCACGGGTGCCACCAACGTCGACGCTGTACCGTCCGCGTGAGAACGCTCGGTGGCGTGAGGCTCTCTACGAGGCGCAGTGTTTGCGACAACCGCGCGGTTCCTTCTAATTTGAGGCCTCCAGTGGCGCGGAGAAAAAGAGAGAACCGCTGCTGGCTGCTGCTGCGTGCTGCCACGGTCCTGCGTATACTTGAACCCCCGACGGGTGCCACTGACAGACGACCGCCGTCGGCTGCACCGCCGACGCTGGCGCAAGCTGCGCGGCGGGGTTCGTTTCACGGCGAGGAGCGGAAGTGAGCCGCCGCAGCGGCCGACAAGCGACGACGCCACTTGCGGCTGACACGCGCACACGCCGCCACCGTTGCGCAGCATCCGACCCCGACGGGTGTGCGAACGCACGCACGCGCGGACGCTGTCCGACACCGGCGGAAGCGCGCGCGAAATGCGGTGTCACCGCCGGTGCGGTGGATGCCGGCGCATGCTGCGACATGCCCCTCGCTCGACTCTGCAACATGTAGCAGACAGAATGGTGTAAAGTACACTCAAGCGAAAATGAATTGATTACAAAATAGATCATTATTTGTAACACTCATTGCTATATCGCCCAGCTATCTATGGAATTTGTTAAGAGAGAGCTTTTCTTTGTTTGCCTTTCTTCAGGGTGCGGGAAACACTTCTGGTCATAGGCCCTCGTAAACACAGTCCGAAATTACATGTACTGTCCTGCTGCTTACCACGTGGTTAGGTTTCGATTCTCGGCCGCGGCGGCCGCAGTCCGAGGGAGGAGGAATGCAGAAACGATCGGGGTGTCGAGCTTTGGAGACACGTTATATGTAGAACACCAGGTGGTAAAAGCTTATCCAGAGACGTCTACTAAGGCGTTCCTCATAGCCTCTGTGGTGTTTTGGCACGTTACACCCAACCAATCAGAACCGGTAGTGGCACCAAAAAGTACGACGAAATTAGGAAGTGCACGAGCGGGATCAGCCGGGGACTTTCGGCGGTCCAAATGGCGCGCAGTGGCCCTATCCCGCGCAATGGCCCTATCTTGAAAGTGATCTGCGATGAGTACAGAGTCTAGGGCCGTTATTTTGTAGCGATGCGTTATGCTTAATTCTATACTATAGTCTTATATCATCCACCGCTCACGGCCGGCTGATCCCGTTGATAACGTGAGCGGACCGTCGCTCTGACCATTGACCAAGCGCGAAAAGCGCGAAAAGGCATTAGTACCGGAAAGGCATCGCTACAATATACCGGCCTAGGTGAGCCGAGGGCTGATTGCTTCGTGTGTGCTGTGTTCTCGCCGCTTAGTTGTGAGAGGCAGCACGAGGGGCAATTCGCTCGCTGCTACTGTCCCTCGTCCTCATGCCAGCGTTTTGACAGTGAGTGCGCGCCTTCATCGAGTGAGATGACTTTATGTTTGTCTGTACGCGCGTGACACCATGCTTGTTAATTTAGTTAGTAAGCGTATGTTTACGAGTTTATACGGCCCATAAAATTACTATCCTTACTTCGTATCACTGTCTACCAATTTGCTATCGCAATCGATGCTTCTCCTTTCAGGCGAAACTGCGACATTTTTTCAGGTGACAAGCACAAACTGAGAGCGTGCCGACACCTGGGCCGCTATTTTGTAACGATGCGTTATGCTTTATTTTATGCTAGCCTTATCTACCGCTCACGGCCGGCTGATCCCGTTGGTAACGTGAGCGGACCGTCACTCTGGTCACTGACCAAGCGCGAAAATGCATTAGCATAGGCATCGCTATAAAATATCAGCCCTGACATCACCTCGCACGGACAAGTAAATCGGCAAATTCCGCCATGTTGTCAAATTCTGTATTGACGGTATTTTAAGCGAAGCTTTATAGGCTCACTTGTGTCGGGGTCGGTGCACAGTCGCAATCTTTTTGAGGGTGAACACGGGAGCGCGTGGCTTTCTATATCACCAGCGCCGTGAGACGGCAGCCACAATATCTGCGCGCATGCTCGGGGAGGGTAGGCTCCTTTCGTGCGCATTACGTCATCGTAGCGCGCGTGTGTCGTCTGCTAGCAGTTCTTTCCCCTCAATAGAAACCAAATTATGACAGAAACCACGATTTTGATGCTTTTAATTCAGAACGTTGTGCTTCTTATGCTTGGCGTTATTGTGATTACTTCAACTTTTCACTTTGTTTAGTTTTCCTTCTGCTGTGTTTTTATCGTACAACGAACAGGCAAGGGAACACAAACATCCGAACTTTTATTTGGTGCGAGTTCAACAAAAGATTGATCCGTTTAGAAATAGTATTAGTAAGCAGGAATAATTTTCTCTTTGATGATGTTAGTATTTTGTCATACAACCCTTTGCGGAAACGACTGCTACCATCCTAGAGGGCAGTGACGCGTACAGCGCTGGCACAAAGTCATGATGCGCGCGAAGGTCCTCCCATTCTTGTCGAACGGCTGCCCACAGCTCGTCCCTCGTCGTCGAGCGGACAGGTTTTCTCACCATGGCTGCTTTGATGTACCCCCATATATTTTCGCAGATGTTCATGTCAGCGCCTTTGGCCGGCCAGGAAAGCATGCGGATTCTGCGATTTTCTATATGTTCCTTGACAACTTTTGCTTTTTGAACCGGCGCCAGGTCATGCTGAAACATAAAGTCGGCATCGGGAAAGACGCTGTGGGTGTAGGGCAGCAACACACTGTCCAAAATGTATGTGCAGTATCGCTGCGAAGTAAGGGCACCTTCTATGCGATGCAGAGGCCCGAGACCATGCTTTAACACCGCGCCCCACACGTTCACGTAGTTTCGGCCACTCGCGGCGATTTCCTGCACATTGGCTGGCTCGTAACTGCATGGAAATCGTATTTTTGACCATCCTTCGCAAAATCAAACGTGCATTAAGAAAAGTTTCTTACCGTGGGCCTCTGGTTCGCCAAACTCACATCCGTTGGTCTTGGCGAGTTGTAAAAGTCGACTCACCCGAGAAGATCACTCGGCCCCAGTCATCGGCCATCCATGAGGCGTGTGCTTCAGCAAACTGGAGACGTGACTTCTTGTTCGAAGCAGTGACGACTGGCTTTCGTGTAGCTACAGAATTTCGCAGTCCAGCACTTAGGAGGCGTCGCCGGACCGTTGCAAGGGAAGCGTCCACATCTAGCTGCTCCCGCACTTGCCTCGCGGACTGGAACGGGTTCTCGGCGACAGCAGCTACCATAAGCGCGTCTTCATCCTCCGTCGTTGCCTTTGGTCGACGCCTGTGTGGGGCATCTCAGAGTCAGCCTTCCTTGCTGAATGCCTGAATAATCCTATTGACGGTCTTTAGCGGCCTGTGCACGATAACACCGATGGAGCGCTGTGAATATCCCTTGAGCGAATATTGTACAATTTTCCACCTCTCGTCTTCGGGAACGCCAGCTATGGTGAAATTCAGTTGCTGCTCTGACAGATGCGGTAATCTGCAAGAATATATATACGCTCCTCAAAGACAGAAGCCGCTTTTTAAACACGCCCACAAGTGTCATGAGCATGCGTGGCCTGGCTACACATCAACAATGATCTTGAGAACGCCCACAAAACATTACATATATTTTCAAGTTTATTGATGCATCGTGGGGAGCGTAATGAGAAGTTCAACATCGTCACCAATCCCGAACCGTACGGCTACCTTATTGCGGTACGCGCGCAGCAGACGACACGCACTTGCTTGCGTGACGCAATGCGCGCGGCGGGAGAATTTGCGCCCGCCGGACATGCACACTGCGCATGAGCAATGCTTCTCGTTGCCGCCGCTGAACCGCGCTGTGAGCTCAGAAGGCCACGCGTTCCCGTGTTCACCCTCAAAAAGATTGCGATTATCATCAGCAGCATTGGCTCGAGCGTCGTCTTCTTCCGCAGCTGGCTCGTTGGCGCCTCTCGGGTTGCGCTTGTGCTGGTGCTCGGCAAGCGCTTGTACCACTGCTCCCGCGTTAATCGTCCTCGTCTTCTTCCACAGCTGGCTGCGTTGCCGCTAATCATTCCAGCGTAGAATTTCACTTCTCTTCTGTCGTCGTAATTGGAAGGCCGCGTTTACGGGGGTATGAGCCATTCATTGTCTTACCGTGACAGCCAGATTTAATTTTGAAGCAATTTAATTTCGAAGAATCGCAAGTGGCAATGGGCGGGCGAATGCTGCTAACCACGCCGCCGAGCAAACTTGACACATCGAACGCAAACGACAACAGCGACGAGAAGAGAATCGTGCAACGCAACGGAAGGAAAAGTAGCACGAAAGGGAAAAATTAAAATACGGGGTTTTACTTGCCAAAACCACGATCTGATTATGAGGCACGCCGTAGTGGAGGGCCCCGGAATAATTTCGATCACCTGGGGTTCTTTAACGTGCACCTAAATCTAAGTACACAGGTGTTTTCGCATTTCGCCCCCATCGAAATGCAGCAGCCGGGGCCGGGATTCGATCCCACGACCTCGTGCTTAGCAGCCCAACACCATAGCCACTGAGCAACCCCGGCGGGGGAGAGGGTGGGAAAAGTAGTATACGTCCGGTACACACACGACAAGCTTCGGTTACCCCATTTTCTAGACAGGGGAAGGGCTGGCGATTTTTAAAAAAATGATTATTATCAAATCAAAGATGCCGTAGCAGCACTCTGGGCCAATCAGAGCTGATATTGTATATAGGATGCGCTTATGTCTAGAAAAGCACACAAACTTTGAGCTCTCGGCTGCGATTTTGTAGCGATGCCTTTTCCAATGTTATTTTATTTCCCGCTTCCTCAGTGATCAGAGCGGCGCTCCATCCTTGTTATCAATGCGATCAGCTGGCCGTGGACAGTGGATGATAAAAGTGGCATATATCCTAGTGGAAAGCATCGCTACAAAATCAGGGCCCTGGTTACGCCATGGGATGTCACATGTCCCGTCAACCACGTGACGCTAATTCTGCTCTGACAAATGCCGTAGCCCAAAAAGCGCGAAAAGGAACGGTATTACAGAAGGCATCGCTACAAAATCGCGGTGTATTTCTCAATCATTTAGAGCAACCAATGTAAATTACGAAAGAAGGGCCACGATTTTGTAGCGACGCCTTTTCTAATGCTATGCCTTTTCATGCTTCGTCAGAGGTCATATCTGCGACGCTCCGTCCACGCGTTATCAATGGGATCAGCCGGCAGTGAACTTTAGATGATACGATTGTTATAGAATCGAGCGAAAGGCATCACTGCGAAAGCGGTGGCCCATGCGCATCCAAGATATTGCCAACTTGGCTGCACAGAAGTTTGATTGCAGTTTATGTGGGGCGT
This sequence comes from Dermacentor silvarum, assembly GCF_013339745.2. NCBI lineage: Eukaryota > Metazoa > Arthropoda > Arachnida > Ixodida > Ixodidae > Dermacentor > Dermacentor silvarum. Next base: position 171,795,628 of record NC_051154.1, read on the forward strand.
TCATGTGTGCGTGTGTGCGTGTGTATGTGTGTGCGTGTGCGTGTGTGTCTTCTGTCAGTCTTCGATCCGCTGGTGCGCTATTCTTAACACGGTGCTTTGTTATCATTACTGTGAATACGGGCCCAGGGCCCGCATTCACAAAAAGCTTTTACGCTAGAATTGTTTGTAAAAGGCAATTTCAGTCAATCCTAATAATGCACATATTATCAACGAAGGCGGCCAGTCACTGGCAAAGAGCACTTACGAGCGAAACGCTTTATGAATTTGGTCCTCGGATCCTATTCGGCAGGAACATGGACAAGCGGGCAAAGTTGACCCACAGATGGGAAACATCTTACTGATCATGGAGAAGTCGAATTCAATCATGCAGTTTGGCTGGCTGGATACCTCGATGTATTTCGTTCATGATGACTTGCGGATTGCCTCGTGTCCAGGACAATCCCACATCGCATGTTCTGTAGTGGATTGTTGCTGGCATGTTGTGTACAGCCCGTCGTTAGGCTCCTCGCCAAAGAAGAGGTACCTAGCTCTTGCGGGGTGACATCGTGGTATTGGTACGGCCAGCCTTAGCACAAGTACTTGACTTCCTCTAGAGTAACAACAGGTACGGCTTTGACACCTTTGAGGCTGGCACTTTTTTCTAAAGGGAAGACTGCTTGTCATAGCGGACGAAACACATCTACAGATCGCTGTTTGAGGTGCAAGATCGAGGTGCAACAAAGATCGTAAAGTTGCGATTCAGCTCCGGTTCAAACAAAAATAATGTTTTCTTTTTTTTTTTTGCGGTTTTCGCTTCAGTTCCGGTTCGATACCCTACTTACGAGTCCCGACCTTTTTCTTTTCTTTTCTTTTTTCTTCGCAGAAGTGTTTTCGCAGCTACGCGCAGCACATTAAAAGGACGTGGTTGGTTTTTAATGAAAAAAATCTAAAATTGTACAGAGGCATGCCTCCCGGGTGTGCACAAGCTGTGGAATGGCAAGTTGTGGCCAATTATATCTCCAGAAGGTGTCTGTACTTGCGACATCTGTACTGAATTAACCCTTCCCGAAGACCCTTGAATTAGCTGCGGCTGATCTTGGGAAAGCGCCCGTGCTTGCATTTGTACCGAGACAACTCGGAGACGCAAATTTTAGCAGAGATCACGCAGTGCTTAATAAACAACAGCAATAACACAAATCGATTCAGAATGGGTTACTGCCGCGTTGCGAGCTATTTTACAGCTAATAAACTTAACGAAACCGGGTGGGCCCAGCCGTAGTTCGTTGGGCACTGGCCTAAAAACAACCATGCAATCTTCACCCTGCTTAATGGTGCGCCCTAACGCTTTTAGAGCTCCAAAATGTGTAGCGATAGCTGAAGCCCATGCTCGGCTATTTAGGATGCATTAGCGACGTCAGATACCCGCTTTACCGGGGCCACGCACCGTTTGGAAAATTATATTTTCTTTCAGACAAAGCAAAAACAATAGCATAATTAGCAGAACAGTGCAAATTGACTTCCCCGAAGCAGTCGATGTAACATCGACCGTCTTCATGTGTGAACAACGAAATCCGCTTTCCATGAGCCAGGTTAATGGTCTTCTATATACTGACTCGATCAGTATTGTTTGCCTATACGAATGATATCCCCTTGTTTCTGAAAGGTCGTCAAAAATTTGTGATCACAGCGCCCACAAAATCAAAGGTAACGTTTTACGGTATTCGCAACAGTGGACTTCGGAACTAAATGCTTGATTCTACAATTAGTGAAATAAACTTTTCATTAGTGACGGTAAGCGACCGTGTTGTACGTGAAGAGTTATTGTTGACAGCAGTTCACTTACTAGGAATCCTGAGACCACCAGTGGTAATAATATATCCGTCGCAAAATATGACACAAATATACGCTGGCGTTCTGCGTACTATTGGTGTTAAGACCTCCTCTTCTGTTGTGTGCAGTGTATAACCGGGTTATTCCAATGCACAAGGCGTCGGGGCAAAAATCGCGACTCATATACACTACGAATGATGCAGCTAGAATCAGACAGACAAATCTCCTTCGAATGAGCCTTCATAATTAATCGTCCGAAACCCACGCAGACCTGCGGGACAGGATCGTCGTCAGTGTACAAATTCACCTTTCTATTTCATCAGGCTGCTTTTAATTGCGAAGCATTCTTTGCCTCACAGCAGGCACCTTGCGGTAGGTAGGTTCCCGTCTCGCCTCACTTTGGTCCTCTTCAATAAATAAAGTGTCCAATGATGATACCGAACCACGGTCCTCCTGCAAAAAAAAAAAAAAAAAAAAAAGCGATGTTCTACCCATCAGGCCACAAACGGATGCGCAGTTCACTCATGTCAACGCCAACTATAGTGCTTGGACACAATTGGGCAACAGTTTTCTTTAAAAAGCGGGAGCACGCTTTGTAGAGACCATAGCATCCCCTTATTACCTCCTGCGTGGAACCTGCTATGCATTCATTTCATTATTTATCGAGGAAGTTTGTTTCACCTTGTTCGTTCGCAGCTCTATCCTATGCGTTGCTTTCACTGCATTACGCAAATGCTTTGCGGTTTGGTGGATGCGAAGTTTTCAAGACAGTGAATCTCACCTGAAAAAGTTGTTTACCCCGTAGTGTTTTCGTGATATAAGAAAAGGCATCACATCTCCTGCACAATTTTTTTTTTCTTTTCCTTCCTTAAAAAAGTGCACAGAAAAAAGTAAAGAAGGGATAACCAAGCTTTTCTCTATTTGTTGTTTTGGTTAATGTTGTTTCTTTTGAATGTATTATTAATGTTTCACAACGAGGATTTGTAGAGATGAGTTTGTCACATGATCTGTCAGCAGCTCTCTTTGCCATTACATGGTCCTGCGAGGGATTTCGCTCGTTTAAGTAGTCCAAAGGGAGGCTATTGCTTGTGTTAATGGTCTGTAAATATTACCAGGAAAATTCCCGAACACTGGGTAACCCCATAACAAAACCAAAATTTCTTACCGGTTTTCTATGCTAAAAAATTTTTTAAATCCCGATTTCTCCTTGTATATTCAATTTAAAATTGACACCCGATGTTTACCTCCGAAGTTCAAAAAATAATTAGCCTGGAAACGAAGGACCCTTAATATAATGCGCTATTATATTAGGAAATCGGTTTGCTGTAGTGATACCTATGAACCGACATTATGTGTTCAGGATGTATGCAGGAAATTAGTTTTTATTATTATTATTATTATTATTATTATTATTATTATTATTATTATTATTATTATTATTATTTATTACGCAGACCCGCGGAGATTCACGTCCCCGTCCTGTTTTGTCGGTCAGCATAGTTATTTCACTCACTCACTCAGCATACACGGGTGATATCAGCTCGTTTGCTGGCACTAGTATTCACCGCACATATAAACTTCACATATATATATATATATATATATATATATATATATATATATATATATATATATATATATATATATATATATATATATTATAAAGGAGATATTTATTGAGGTTCGTAGCGACAGCCGGTCGTAGGATGCACCGAGCACAGTCCTCTCGCTCGAGCTTCTGCTGCGCGCTTGATGCTGCCAATGCTGCTGACTCTGCGCCGACGTTCGTCATCTTCCTTACAAGGGCCCCTTATAAGGAAGATGACGAACGTCGGCGCAGAGTCAGCAGCATCGGCAGCATCAAGCGCGCAGCAGGAGCTCGAGCGAGAGGACTGTGCTCGGTGCATTATACGACCGGCTGCATATATATATATATATATATATATATATATATATATATATATATATATATACGTCCTCGAGATACCGACCGACCCAGCAGCAGCCAGAAGCCACGCCAAACCCGGTAGTGTAGGCTAAGATTGCTTTGCTTTAAAATATGGGAGTAGCAGGGCTGGGCAAAGATGCTTGCAAATGCATCATGATACAGATAGAAGATACTAGCAAACTAATTGTATCCGATACGATACTTGCCATTTGTATCTCACGATATTTTGATACATTATTTAATTCCTCATTATGGCTCCTCTATAGAGGCCTTATTATCTCCCGCCCGCAGACATCGCCCCCTCCCTCCCCTTTAAAATTTCCTCTTAGAAACACCTAGTAATATTTCCCGACGTTCTAACCAAATATATCGCTATTCCGCAACAGTCAATGGGGCTTGCCGGACTTGCATCAGATCAATGCAGGTACGTTGCGAAATGGGTGGTTTTTCCATGCCGCCTTTACATTCGGTACGATGCGCTGCTTTATGGTCCAATCATAACGCGCGGGTCAGCGTGTTATTTTTCTAGGTGTTCGTTTGTACATGCTCTCAATTGTACCACACCAAGCTTCAGTGCGTTATCTGCATATTATGCATTGAATAATTTGTCTGCGTTCTACCGACGTAACAACGCTTATAAACAATACATCGTGCTACTTAGTTTTCGTTTTTAAGCATCAGTAAATGTAGCGTTATAGTATCAAGATACTTCAACACGCAAAAATGCCAGAAAGTTGAAAGAACGCACTTCTTGAAGTATTTCACCACCGCATTTCAAATTAGACACCCGTACTTCATTACCGTCATCATGACAACGACATAGTGAGTTTGCACCAATGTTCAATATGCGCGTAACTTTGAGTTAGTGTTAAAGTTCGACGTGGAGCAGTACGCACCGCTGATGGGGGCCTTGCAAAACGCGTATCTTGATTTGACTTTGCACCCGTCAGAATAAGAAACGGTAGATCATGTAACAGCAGATAATGTTCCATTTAAGAGAGAATGCCGACTGTCATTAGCCGCGCTCAGATCTTCGGTAAGAACTTCGAGAAAATATGCTCGCTAACCGTGCGGGAGATTTCGGCGGTCGCCTCCATTTGACAACAAACTCGTCTTGCGCATTCTCATGAGAGGACGTTGGAAAAACATGGAAAAAATGTTGGCAACTTTCGAAAAACGTTGGCTCACAATGAAGAAAATGTGCAAATGTGTCACGTAACTAACCAGTAAATATTACGTTCATGGACGTGTGGGCAGCGGCCGAGGATAGGGTGTTAAACCGAGGTGAGGGAGCAACACAGCTAGCTAGGTAACAAGCTATAGAACTATATTGAACAGCAAAGAATGAACTCAAAAAGAGAGAAGTCATGACACTTCGAAGCGCTGAGCTCTCGTGTTCGAAACAACATAAGCGTATCTGTTCCTCTGAATGGGGTGTCATACTAGGAGAAAACTTGCCGATAGCCGCGCCCCTCGAGGCGACGTTCTGCTTACGTCGCCCGCGACAGCGAGGAGCCCGGAACCGCAGCGCACTGGCTGCCCGCTGCTGTGTGACGTAAGCATAAAGTCGCCTCGAGGTGCGCGGTTTTCTGCTCGCTGCATTCTCCCAATTTCGGTTTCGCGCGTTGTGATAGCCGAAATTCGCCGTGCCACGGTTCTGCGGGTAATCGCATTTTTTCCAGATCCAAAAGTTCATATGGCTTGTACGGAGAGCTCGCTTCAATTTCCAAGTTACGACGAGCCCGCTGAAACTAAATGTTTAAAAGTTAATTCATGAATTTTTGTTAATTAACGACCAATTACCCCGTATCACCCGTCGCCCCGTGGTCACCACCACTGACGTCAAGTCTCCGCTGAAACCGTCCTTTATTTCACAATGGTGACTTTTAAATATTGCTTAAAGTCTTCGTAGAAACACCCTGTATACACTGGACACGCAACTGCATACGTAGACGTAGAAGTATACGTAGACACCTTCACCTTCCACTTCCAACGGGAAAAAAATGTGTCTAGTTCATATGGCAAGTATCCACGCTCACTACAAATTTAAAGGACAAATTGTAGATACATAAACATCTAAAATCATTGTCTCGCAAGTGCAGGTTTTGGTGTACTTGCGACGTTAACTCGCTGCAATAAATGCTATGTAAGAAAAAGAAAACAATACGCGTTTGGGGTGTAGTCGTTAGAGTGCTCGTCCGCCACGCGGTGTTACTGGGTTCAAATCCTGTTGTGCCTATGTTCTGGGAAATACCACAATGTGCAGATTTACGAAACCTTGCGTGCTCGTCATGGCGCGACTCTACTGTGTAGAATTTTTAAAAAAAAGAAGCATTGTTGCACAGATTTTTTTTAAAATAAAAGGGCCGCATATATTGGGTCGCGCAGTAAAGCGTCATTATTTTAAACTTCTGTACCACTTAAAAATGCCCCATTTACTCGGCAGACCGCTTCGTAAGCGTCGTTTTTTTTTTTTTTTAACTTTTGAATCACATAAGAAGACTGGCTAACAAAACGGCGTGCATAATTTCGGGGCGCGTAACTAGGGTACCATTATACAGTGAACCGCATATACTCGAGCCGCATAGTAAGCGTCTTTATTTTGAACTTTTCTCCTGGATAGGCGACACTTATAAGCGGGATTTGACAGAGAGTGTAGGATCTGCACAATTTCTTACCTGTTTGTATGTTTGGTTCCACATTCTCTGTTTTTATATCTTAACAGCAATGATTTGCTTGATTTGTAATGATTTGCACAGCTTGGCCACTCCGTTTTGGTCACTCCTGTGAGAAGCACTTGCGATATAGCCTTGGGGAACAGCTGGCTTTAGAGACTCACGCTCCTCTATCCACGACCGCAGCGGCATCTGTTGGGCATTTCTTGAAGTACTGACGAAATGGTTGTATATAACACATGAGAGATACAGCATAGGCGAAAAATAATGTATCTGTATATATACATACGTAAAGTTCCAACACACGGTAAAAGCCTTCATTCAAGACTTTAATTCCACTAATTAGCTTCCATTACGGTCCTCCATGACTTCGTTCTCCTTTTATCCCTCTTTGTCGCCTTCGTTATCTGTTCATCCAGGATCACTGCAATATATATATATATATATATATATATATATATATATATATATATATATAAGCAATGTTGTTGGCGGGCATTAGTCTGGAAATCACGAACATACAACACGGGACCCCCCCCCCCCCCATTCTGCGGTCACCCGAACACAAACTTCTATAGCTATGCCCAAACGCAGCTTAGGCGCTCGCTCCAGCGCTGTTCGTTTTTGCCGCTAACGCTCCGCTGCGAATAGATCGAATGCGTTGCGGTCATGCAGTCTTTATGCATCAAGCGGAGCCATTTGCATACTCGCATGCATCATGAAGGGCTTCTTCCTCCAAGCCCGAGGCGCCCGAGCAATAATATAATGCCGGGGCCGGCCACGCAGTGTAGTGCCCACAATGTCTTTCTGCTTGGTGTTCGCGTACTGTGTACGCGAACACGTCTGCATGTAATGCGTCTGCTTCCTTACAATCAGAGAAACGAAAAGGAATAAAAGAAAGGAAAAGAATGAGGCGCTCGCCTTCTACCGAAGCGCTCGCTTTTCAAATGGCCGCATACATAAAGCGAGTCCGAACGGGAGAGATGGCGACCGGCGCTTAGCGGAGGAGGGGTGGCCTCGGCAGCAGCGGCGTACGACGGCGCGGCAGACCAAAGTCGTTCGTCAGGGCGGAAGCCATTGTTAAATGTACGACAGCGGCCAACTGGAGCGTTTGCGGTTTCTCTCTCCAAGATTTATGAACCCCGATGCGAAGAAATGAGAAAATCGTTGCTGTCGCCGCCGCCGCCGCCTACGCCGCAAAGAGGGCTTTTCTTTGTGGCCGGGGCGAAACGGAGAAGAGGAGACGAGGATCACTTCGTCTTCCAGCGCGCGCGGGAACAAAAATTTGTTCGCATTTCTGTCCCAGGCGCTTTTCTCGGGGCCCTGCGCGCTCGTTTACTGCGCGGAGAGTGCGCGCAAGCCTCGCGTGCGTTTTGTCTCGTTTTTGACTTGTCGCCCCCCCCCCCCCTTCCGCCCACTCCCCGCCACTTACCCACCGCTTTCTTTTTCGGCGGCGCGAGTACTTTGCGCCGGCGGCTCTCTGCCGTTTCTCAGCTGACGCTTTTCTTCAACAGCGCGCCCGTAACACGTTCATCAATCTTCGAACGAGTCACAAAGTGTGCGTGCGCCGCGCGGGCCGGAAGCAAAGGGAGCGGAGTGGGAGGCAGGAGGGAAAAAAAATATAAATGCCAGTCTGAACATATTACGCTCCGCCACCCGTCAGAAGTAACTCGGTGCAGGATTACTCACCGCGCCATGTCTGTAGTTTTTGCGCGTATAAACTCGGAGGAGTTCTTCAAGACCCCGTCAAAGACAAGAATATGTTTTTTGTCCTCTTCTTTTCTTTTGAGAAAGGCAAAGGTGGTATTTTTTATTTCTTTCCTTACACTGTGACGAAACCATGGCTTTCTTTACAAGACGTCATTGATTCATCTTCAGGGCTTTTTCGTCGTTCATTCACTCAAGCGTTCACTATTTCGAAGAGCATTGTACTGTATCCGGCACTGTCCAGCACTCTACCTTGTCATTCTATACTTGTCCAGCACCTCTATCACTTGCTCTCTCTCTCTCTCTTCTTCACTTTCTGTTTCCTCTGAAAAAAGCGATCTCTAGCTTATCTACTCTTTATAATTTTTGGAAGCTTGATTTTTTATCTTATATGTATATCGCTTACACACAAAAAAATATATATACAGGGTGTTTCATTTTAGCTGCACCAAATTTTTTAAAATTGCCTGTGGCAGATAGCACAATTATAATCATTGATCTAAACTACTCAATGAGGCGGCCATTACTTCACGAGAAATAAAAACGCCTATAATTGAATAATTAACTTAATTACGCTAGTTAACTTTTTAATTAATGATTTTACGGCACATCTTTCAATCAACGAATTATAGCCACTGAGTTCGCAAGGCGTATCCACTTGGAATGAATTCTCAGGACTGAAACAGTTTAGAGATATTAATTTTATTGCGATAGCAATTATATGGACACTTCCACCGTATTTCTGCCGTCGGCGTCGCCGTCGCCGTCGCCGTGAGGTTCCGTATAGAGAAAATCTCTGCCGCGCGCTGTATGCCCGAGCGGAAGCGTGCGGGGACGCACGCTGTCACGGAGAGCGAACGCACTCAATCTTCCACGCGCAAGCAAGGAAGCGGGAAGCGAGCGCCGGAGGGAGCGGGGGGGGGGGGGCGCATTTCTACTCTGCCAACAACCGCGCTCGTCGCTCGCTCGCACCGTCTCTTATCTCCACACGGCTCTGACCTTTATGCCCGTGTATTCGCCGCTCAGTTTCCGTTGAAGCGATAGACCGCACGTACCTTCGCCGCTGCGGCGTATCCGCTTGCTGCCAGAGTTTTGACGGTCGTTGTCTGCAGTCATTCAGTGTGATCTATTCATGTTTGTTTGTGCGCGCTCACACCACGCTTGTTCATTCAGTTAGTAATAGTCGGGCCACATTTTCCAACGCACGCTACACATGCAATGCTGCCCGGATCGGCAGTGCAGCGCTACAGGTGTGTCCCTTCGCACGCGCTGCCCACGGGAAGCGCTTCTCATCAACACCACCGTTTCACACGCGCCTCCTCGTGGTCATCGAGTCTCTCTTCATGTCGGTCTACTTACGCCGCAGCACACCTGCTTACTTAATCAGGTCATGTTTACTACAATTCATATTGCTACCAAAGCCGCTCACCTTACTTCGTATGACATTGCTTTGTTGCTATCGCATTCATTGCTTCGCCCTTAGGGCGAAACTGTGACATTTTTTTTAACGTGTCCGACGAAATGTATGGGCGTTCCAGTTAACTTTTTGAGGAAAACGCTGTTTTATGCATCGAAGCACAAAGTTAACTGGAACGCCCTTGCATTTCGTCGGACACTTTGAAAATTAATATCTGGAAACTGGTTCAGTCCTGAGAATTCGTTCCAAGTGGATACGCCTTGCGAACTCAGCGGCTATAATTCGTAGATTGAAAGATGTGCCGTAAAATAATTAATCAAAAAGTTAATTAGCGTAAATATGTTAATTATTCAAATAGGGGTTTTGATTTCTCGTGGGAGTAATGGCCGCCTCATCGAGTAGTTTAGATCAAGGATTATAATTGTGCTATCTGCCACAGGCAATTTTTAAAAATTTGGTGCAGCTAAAATGAAACACCCTGTATAGAGAGAGAGCGCTAACAACTCCTTCATGCGGAAGTAATTGCTTCTCTCATATTTAACTTAGTATTTTAGAATTCTCGTGCTACACTATGGAGCATTCACGTTACTTACGGAGGAAGAAGACGACGGCGTTTTACAGTTTAGTTAGTTCCGGCTTTGCTCTTCTAGTTTTTCGCTGTATTTTTCTAATTTCCCAGTATTCTCGCAAAGACACCCACGTCTTCAAAGAGGTATTGCCCTTACCGGGAGAACACGAGGTCTTCGAGGGGCTCGCACAGAGAATACGCGACAAGATGGCTCTGACACCGGGGTCTCGATCATGGCCCATGCGTGCGAGCGCCCTAGCGACGTACCTGGCCCTTCTAACGAGAGACGAAGTAAATACTACGCCGGCAAGTGTAAGTTCAGCCGGAAAAGTGTTCTCCACATCAACCAGGCAACGCAAGGTTACCTAAGACTACGCCCGACATTTCTAGACAAACTTCATACGCTGGAGCAATGAGACAAGAATGCTTTCAGAAGCCAGAGGCACATGTCCAATACACTACGCAGATCATCCGCGTTCTCTTCACTGCTCTATATACGTTCCCACCGTGCGGCAATGCCACCAAGTTCCGCGAAGACCATGCTGCAGGCCGTGTTGGCGCTCGAATGGCGCCTGCATGTTAGTTCTTTGAACAACCCCCCGCAGTAAGACACCAATGGCAAAACCTCAGTGTACGCTAAGCCGCCGAAAAGTGTCCTTTATAATGCAATGGAACTATGCTGGCATCGTTCCTCCCATGGCTGTACTCAACTTGTTTTTGAGAAAATGTCACATCCTGGTTTTGACTTCATCTGAGGCCGGGTTACCCAGAAAAAGATCAATCAGTGGATACGTCACCCACAAATATCCAACTATAACGTCCTTCCCAAACGAAAGTGTCGCATTGTATATTCCCAGAGAGATACCACACGTCACAGTTAATGTCAACGACTTGTGCTCTGATGTTATAGAAGTTTTTTCGGTCAGGATACAGAGTGTTAAACGAAAAGTCCGCATTGCGGCTGTGTACTGCCTCTCCACAAAAAAAAGAAAAAAATGCCGATCGAAAATTATTGGAAGAATTGTGTGAGCGTACTCTAGCTCCGTGCATAATTTGTGGAGAGCCACCTCCATCATGGAAGGTGGCTTGGATTGTACCGATGATGACGCCTGCTAAAGACATGACAGATCTTACATCATATCTACCTGTATCCCTGACTCCATGCTTTGCAAAGCCGATGGAGAAGCTTGCCTGTATTCGGCTGACATGTTGGCTAGAGAATCACAAGGCTCTTCCAACATGAATGACTGGCTTTCGACAACGCTTGAGTGCTCAAGATAACGTAATAGATTTGGTAAGCCACATAGAACGCCAACGCAGATGTGACTTTTCAAAACTGGCCATATTTGTATACGTTTCCAAAGCGTACGACTGTGTGCTCCAATGTTGAATAATTTATCGTTTTGTGGCAATGGGTGTAACGGCACCTTCTTCGCTTTGTTCAGACGTTCCACAGTGGCTGGTCAAAGCAAGCGAAATTGGGGGCAGTGCTTAATTACGCGAAGCGAATCACTAGAAGCGTGCCTCAGGATAGCGTCCTGTCCACAATGTTATTTAACGTGGCCATGATTGGTTTACCCGGTGCTTTGAAGAATGAGCAAAACAGTCCGAGTATCGATATACGCCGACGACGTCTTCATGTGGTTTTCAGGTTATCAGCATAAACGGCTGGCCACAATAGCCTAAAGGGCAGTTCGATCTGCACACACTTACCTCGCCTCGATAGGATTAAAAATGTCAGCGGAAAAGCCTCGGTTTATGCTCTTTCCTGGCTTGCGGTGGTGGACAACACTCATGAGCATGTATATCGGAAATACGACAATTCGTCACGCTAGATTCCAGGATGAAATGGCGTCGTGCCATTCACACTACGGTTACAGCATTTATATCACGTGTAAACGTCCTCAGAAGGTTGGCATGTACAAGCTGGGGAAGTCATGCATTACCCGTGACAAAGTTACAAACAGCATTGATTTTCAACCCCGTGCTCTTCCAACTGTCACTGATCTGGCCATGTAAATCTCAGTACGAACGGCTGGAGACACTTCATAGTCAAGGCCTCAGATTCGCCCTGGGAGTGACACAAGCAGCAGCGAGTGTGAAAGTGTTCCATGAGTGCCGGCTGCCACCGCTTCGTCTTCTCGTTTCTCATCGACTTCTTGCGCAGTTATGCCGACTAAGTGAATCAAGTGTGGTCGAGCACTTATCGGCTTGGGCGAAGTACGGAGCCTCATGCTCCGTCTTTTTGGCTTGAAGCTACCCAAACGAAGGCAGAGACTTGCGCCACCATGGTCATATGAAAAACTGGACTACCAGCTGACAATTTCCTGGTTACGCAACAAGTGCTCTATACCTGCAGCGGAAACACGTTCGTTGGTAATGGAACACTTGGATCTTACGTATGACCAACGCCTGAGAATTTTCACCATCAGTTCGGTGGATATGGAACGCGGAGCAAGGACAGCAGCGTTTGTGATTCCGTCCCTCAAGGTGTTCAGGGATGCCCGACTTGACTGCGTCATCTCGTCAACAGTATGCGAGGAACCTTAAGGAAGCAGCCTTAAGGAAACAAATCTTTGGGCTTAGCAAGTTGTAGTTATGTCGGACAGCAAGCCCGCTCTGCAGTTGTTGCAGCAAGGCTTTGTGTTGGAGGAGTGCACATAAAGTTTTTTTACGCCTTCTTAAAGAACTGCGCAGCCTTGGATATACCATAAAGTATCAATGGCTTCCGCCGCATGTAGGCGTAGCGGGAAATGAGGCGGCTGATAGACTTGTTCGAAACGCCTTCTCAGGACGGCAAAAATGGCTCCAAATGGCTACAAAAAGAAAAAAAAAAAAAACAAGCCGTGGCCAGTCATGTCCACTCTTTATGGTTGCCATCTCACCAGAGCTGTGTGACAAAGGGGCTGATCAGGTCAGAGGCGTCCCTGCTGTATCGCCTCCGCACGGGGTCAGCGCGTACTACGGCTTGGCTCTACAAGATCGGACTCGCCGTGTCTCCGTTATGTGTGATTTGTAGGACTTTAGATGATATCGAGCACTATATTTGTTCCAGTGCTGCGGACTTGCTTTAGAGCTCAACGTTTTGTTTGACGCCCTCCAGGGTCTAGGCTCTCCATATGCTGGCGTGAGTGACATGGTATTTCCTCGTGGGCCCCGGACATTCATAAATGAAGTGTCCTGAGTCCTCCTGAAGTTTTTAGGTGATGTAGACTTATCTAATGATTGGTTACGATTGGCAGGTTCACTTCAAGGTTTTGTGTCGGGGTGGTGGACAGCCCGGTGCGGCACCACGCGCGGGCTGGATCACGGGCTGTGGACTTGTGTCCTGTTCCGCTTCGCTGTTCTTGTTCACCAGTCTCGTGCTGCGCTTCTGAAGAGTGACAAACTTTTCTGAAAGCAAGCGTTCGGGCGGAGCAGTTGCGGGCATGCCTTGCAAGGCTAGATCCGCCTACAGCGTCCTCCTTCTCACTTGCGTTTGCTCCTCATTCATGCCCACTCAGAGGTAACGTACTCCACTGACTACGAAAACTGACGAAACTGGTGTGAAACTGTGCCAAGCAGTTATTACTGCAAAAGGAGCAACCAGCACTCCCTCTTTTAGAGCGGGAATTGCCATTCAACGAATGTTCAGATGTGGTTGATGTAACAAAAGCAAAACACACGTACACCGCGAAGTTCACGGATTTAATATGTTGCATTCTTGATGCACCCTGCAACGGGGTGCTTAGCAGAGCGTTGTAGTAGCTGGACATTCTTGCTGCTTAACCTAGCTTAAGCTGTGGCGAATGCCCATAGCAGAGAATTCAATATCCTATTTTTTTTTTCACCTTTGCAAACATATCTTGCTTTAATTTAACTATTGGTCCGCGCGAAGCAACAACTTAATGAAATAAACCTCTATTGCTTCGTTAAATTGTTACATACTTCGGATAATCGTTGCCTTGGTATTTATTTTGACCCTCGCGTTACCAAAAACTGGTCGCGCCGGCTTTGCGCGTCAGCTGACTGCGTACCACCGGCATGCTAGCCTCTGCTAACTAGAACATTCCTAAAGGCATAGCCGAATGTTATGACACCTTAAGGCCCCTGCAATGAGCCAGCCTTCTTTCCACTCGTTGATGCTTGCTTATTTAATTTTACCAAAGCAAGACTGGTAGTTCTGAATTGTTTGTGGAATATTTCCTTGTTGCCACTGTCGTCTCTTCGTCGTGGACGCCTGCAGCAAATCATGTATAGTCTCCAGATAGGGTTCGTCACGCCTTGCTTTTTTTTTTTTTTTTTTTGACGTGAAACGTCTATTAGGTCGGAGGGCTCGCTTGATAAAACCGCATCTAACGAAAACATGTTATACTATTATCGCTTGTATCTTTGTAACCGTACTACCTACGCGCCTTACTTTGGTATCGTTGTGTAGAAGGAAGAAGCCATTACTTGATCATGTATAAATGTACAGTCTGTTTCACAGTTAGGGGAAAACTCGGAGCACCTTGCAAGGCGCTCCGAGTTTTCCCCTAAGTGTGAAACAGACTGTACCTGCACAGATGGTGCCGTTGTCGCGCCACGCATGACGCAATCGGGGATAAATTTAGCCTCTAGCTCGGCGTTCAGAGAGGAATAGCTGGGCAGTACATTTGTACATACATTCAAATCTGAAGGTCGTAAGTTTGAATCCTACTCCAGTCCACTGCATTTCCAGGCATGGAGTGGTGCCTAACACCGGCAAAAAATATATATATATTGCCGAGAGCTAGTGGGGCTATACTAGTTCAGGTGCAACCAAACTAGGCAGGCCCACTAAGCTTCATCAAAGTCACTCCCTCACCAGAACAGGAATTGGCCTCCCTGGTGCAGTATTCGGCCACTACCTCCCTCATGACTCCGATGATGATGATGATGATGATGACGATGATGATGATGACATTTGTCGATTCGAGCGGGAGTGGTCGTGTTTGAGAGAGCTCACTCAGCCACAGCCGGTATAATCCATCAAACTTAAATCTGTGTTCTTCAGTGTTCTAAGTCCTACAAGTGTGCAATCTTTTGCAGAAGTTTCACGCTTGCTTGGCTATGACGCCCTCGCGTTCAACACGTAGCATCGAGAAATGGGGTGAAGCGAATCGGGCAGTAGCACAGAGGGATGTCCAACCCCTTTGACCACGACGGAACATGTCCGTCTCCACAGGGTCCGCAAATGCAGAAGATCGAGTCATGCGCAGAAGCCGCAACCATCCACAAGTAAGGCGGGATCGAGCGGCGCAGGGCTGTTCTCAGGCGCCACCAGTAAGGGGGTCATTTCTTTACCCTATAGTGTTCAAACACCCTCTGCGAAACAAACACGGCCACTGCGAATGGGTAGTGATCGAGCACGATTGCAAAATTAGACCGTAGGACGCCCACTAGCTGTAACATAAGTTAAGGCATGTAAGCTTTATAATGCGGGGATAAATTTAACTTGTGTATTTGGTTGCGTCATTTCTGTGCCCTAGAGTGCCCATACACCCTCTGAAGCACAAACAAGGCGTTTCACTTACCCCCTGCGGCGGCTTCCCTGATTTAGCCTACCCGATTATTCTCAGTTCTTTTGGCTTGCAGTCATTCTTGTAGCTTTCGATTATATTGTGAGCGAATGTTAATGACGAAGGCAACAACTAGCGCACCGAAGAAGCCCAGCAGCTCACCCGCCTGCGCATCAAGAACTAGCTAAGGGCACGACCATGCAATCTTCGACGACGCTGCAAGGAATACCAGACTGGCGAATGCGTGTTTGGGCTTGGACCACCAATACGCCGGCGTGGACTTAGCGAAAAAACTACCACCTCGCTATTTCGGGCTGTACAAGATAGTCTGACTCCATGGCGCCCTGGACTAGGAAGTCGTGCCTGACGGTGCACAGCGGCGCCGCGCACGACTTGAATAATTGTCCATGTAGTGCACCTCAAGTCGTTCCAGAAATGCGCGCTGATGAAATGTGAAACTTAAATTATTACTTACACTGTTACATTTGCACCCTTCTTTTTTTATTTTTTTTTTATTTCATTTTCTGTTTTCAATCCTTATAGCCTGAGGCTAGGGGCCATATAACGTAAAACTTTAATCTCTTTTTATTCCCATCTCCTGACGTCAAATTTACGTACGCGCCGACGCAAGCATCGGGCGGTGACCCGCAGCGTTTTCTGTAACACCCACTCAAACGCTCTCCTTGTTTATACGAAGCCACTTTTGTTTGCTTTCAAAGCGAATAGCATTGCCTATCTTTACAGGTTTGTCTTGCCTAGTTGGCTGACAAGAGGTAAGGAGAAGTAGAAGGGGAGAGGGTTTTGGTAGGGCCGAGCTCTAGCACAGGGAAAGTAGATAACCGGATAAGGAGGAAGGAGCCGGCGTCTGCGATTGGTCCGCTTCCCCTCGCTTAGTTTGCGGTGGCTGCTTAATCGCGGCGGCATGCAATTGAAGGTTAAAAATGCCGCTAAAGCGGATCCTCAGCTAAAAAAAGTTGGAAGAGCGACGTATACGTGCCGAAAGGGCTCGACAACCTATACTGCCACGCACACAAAAAAAAGAAAATTGCTGATTTCAACTTGCGCCTGCGAATTTCTTAAATTCATAATCCCACCTAGTTTTCTGCCGTCCTCGACTGCGCTCACCTTCCCTATAGGTACCCCTTCTGTAACCCTAAGGGTCCACCAGTTATCCATCCTACGCATCACATGGCCTGCCCAGCTCCATTTTTTTTCTCTTAATGTCCATTAGAATATCGGCTGTCCCAGATTGATCTCTGATCCACACCGCTCCCTCCCTGTCGCTTAAAGTTTGACCAATAGCGGAACGCTAATTGCGAGAAAGGTGTAGAATCGGAAATAATTCCTTTTCTTTTGTTTGGTCTAATCATGCATAATCATCGTGTATGCGACATATCAGATGGGTAGCTTTCGCAGTTTTCATGACGTCGCGTGGCAAACAGTCGAAATCGGGGTGGCTCGAAAAATTGGGGTGGCTCGAAACCAACGTGCTACCAACGTGCTCACGTTGGTTTCGACAGGAATTCAGGGCGCAGGCTCCTTTCCCAAGCGCATCACCCCTGAAGAAAGCCGAACGCCAGGCCGGGGCACGCTTGTACCCATTTGAACCAGTGGGTGCCCGGCGGCGGTGGGAATCGAACCTATAGCCTCCCGCAGCCGAGGCGGGCGCTCTAGAACTCGTGGAGGGCTGATTGCAGAAACGTAATAGAAGCAGTTTATAATAGCTTTACGTTCTAGCACCTATATATAGCTCGCTGTTGTGTGGCGACGTTGGTGTGGTCCTCATGGCTTGCCCTTGGTACAGAACGACGAAGCACCTCCACCAGATGTCACCTTGTAGTGACGGCTAAGAACCAAACACTACCAGAAATGCGATTTCAGAGTTCATTTTCTTTCTGGGCATAAATTCGCCCAATAAACAGTTGGATTCTTAAGTCACATTTTGGCAGTGTTTGGCTCTTCGTCGTCAATAAAACGTGACATCTGGTAGATTTGCTTCTTGGTTGTGTACAGGATACCATGCACCGGCAAGCCGTGAAAACAACACCAACGTCGCCAAGGAAGAGCGAGCTATTGCCTCATTAGCCTGAGGATGCAAGGATTGAAGCAGAACATGAAAGCGAAAAAAACTGTCAGTCCTTCTACTGGGGTGGAGATGGAAGACCAGCGAAGCTGTACTATGGTGGGAATTATGTATTTCCAATTATGACTATTAAGATGTGATGGTGTAATTGGTTATTTGAACTATTAAAAAATGAGAAATATATTTGATCCGGTGGTTTTCATTTATTTGGTGACCACACGGATCATGGCCTTATGGTCGCTACGGTACACCTCCATAGGGTGTGCGGCAAAGGTTGGCACGTTTTTCATAAACATGTCACCAACGCGCGCGCGTTCGGTGCGAACGCGGGCAAAACGCCACCGCCGTCCACAACAGTTGTGCGCGTTGTTTGTGTGGCAGCACACAACCGCTGTCAAAACGCTTGCTACGTGACGGAACGGCTAAACGCCGTTGTCGACGCTGTTATGCCACGTACACACTAGCGGCATAACGCGCGCGGCGCGCCGCCGGCGGCAAGACGCGTGCCGCGAAAGCAGCCGCGAAAAAGGTTTTTCTTGCCGCGGCAGGGATCGCTCCCGGACCGATTTTTTGCGGTTTGCCGCGTGCCGCGGATGAAGGAGACCAATGAGAGCGGCCCGCTTCCGTGACGTGCGCGCGGGAAACTGGTGACATGCGGACCCGCCCGACCGCTCGTTTCATACTCGCGTCCGCTGTTAGCAGGAAACTCGTTTCGCACTATCATCTGCACGCATCAGCTCCCGGACCGAGCTGACGGATAGTTCGAGAAGGGGGGAGAGAGTCTAGTCTGTCACGTGATTGCCGCAGCGGCGCGCCGCCGATTGGTATGGCCGCCCTGCCGCTGCTGCGTTTTGCCGCCGGCGGCGCGCCGCGCGCGTTTTGCCTAAAGCCCCTATATTTATAAAAGTAGCGCCATCCACTTCCCTCCTCCTCCGTTCCACTATCGCGCTCGGCGCGACCAGCGCGATCGAGGCGCGATATCGACAGTGGCGCCGCCTGCGTCGGGCCTGCCGTGGCAGACGACAGCTAACGCGCTACCAGAGGAAATCCGAGGAAAACTTCGATCGCGCCCTGCGGAGACGTTTTTGAGGCGCGATTTTGCTTCGTCAGTCAGTAACTGGTCTTAATAATGCCGTTTTGGAAGTAGCAACGCGACGATGCGAGACGGCGCAAATATCAAGTGTGCAGCAAGCGTTTGCGCACGCCGGATGGTAAACAAAAAAAGCCTTTTGCCCTCGCCTTGTCGGTTGCGGCAACTTAAGGCGCAGCAGCATGCCATCACAACGAAGTTCTTGCCCATAACACGTTTGATCCGTTTGTGCGTACAGCACTTTCGTCGCACAGGCCCGAGAATGGCAGTCGGAGCACGCTGGAAAGAAAAAAAGTATACAAAAGCGCGACGCGAACTTCCACGTGACACGGATTGGCCAATGGGGGAGCGGAGGAGGCTGGGGCGACAGGAGGCGGCTAAGAGAGGGCGAGGAGGAAGCGCCGGGGTGAGCGCGGTGGCGGCAAGATCTAAGAATGGCGCTACTTTTATAAATATAAGGGCTTTAGTTTTGCCTAAAACCCCTTGATGTTAGAAAGCAGCGACACGCTTTGATCTACGCCGCAACACCCTCGCCGGCGCGGTCAACCTCCTCTTTTTCTCCCCCTCTTTCGCGGAGGCAGCGCATCCGCCACGCTGAATGGCTGCGGCGCTCGAGACTACCCCGTCAGGTGACCCTGACGTCACGAAAACGGCGCGAAACTTGCTTTCGCGCGCCTTTAGTTTCTCCCGCTCGCCATGAGCAGTCCAAGTGGTGGTCGCCCTGCCGCTCCGAACGTGTGTTTCCCAAGTTTTTCCATCCTTTCGTAGGAATCTGAGATTCGTTCTCCGTGAAAATGCCTTGCTGCTGCGCGTTTCAATGCAGCATCAGGCCAGAGAAAGGGCAAGCCTTATTTTATATCCCCCGAGGGGAACGGAATGTCGTGCGTCGGAAGCAGTGGATCCATAACATCGGGAGAAGGGATTTCGCCCCTTCTAAGCACGCCGTTTTTTGCGAGGTGAATGTTGGAGCTTTCCTCATATTTGTGGATGAAGTTGCATGGAGATTTTAATGCTCTTCGCATAGCCGGACTCTTCGTTCAGTTTAATACAGAGCACCGATAACTGTGCATATACTTTTTTTTAAAGTGAGTCGGCTGAAATTTTTCGCTGTCTCTTCGAGCCGTGACAAAGCTTTTTGTGTTTTCGCGCGTGCATCAGTTTTCAAATGTATGTAATTTGTGAGTTAATGCCTGTAACTCATATTTTGTAGTTGTGTGCGTGTGTGTGTGCGTGTGTGTGTGCGTGTTTGTGTATGTGCGTGCGTGTGTGCGTGTATGTGTGTGCATGTATGTGTGTGCGCGCGTGTGTGTGTGCGTGTGATCCTTGCGCCTGATACTTGTGAAGCCAAGGAACTATTTTACTCTTATTGCGTGCTTATTGTATCTTTGCAAAGTTTCAATACTGCGAGCATTTTTTTCTTTATGTGCTTTATGTTGCGAAGGCATGAACCACAATATATAGGTAGATAAGTGGTAGATACGGTAGATAAGCGCATGCTCATTAAGTACAAGCCACGCGCTTCTCATAATCTCCCTCAATTCTGATAAACTTGACGTCTTGAAGTCTGTAAGTTGATTATCAAGTGCCAGTCTCAGCAGTTTCCGTGTAAGCAATCAGCCTTTTTTTTTTTTTTTTTTTTTTTTTTGAGAGAGAGAGACTTAGGTTACTCCCAGAGGTGATGGAATGGAATTTCTCGTCGTTTCATAGTGACGGAATACAGGCGCGTGTGTAAAGTTCTATGTTGGCTGTTTCGCAAACACAGCACGTATTTCGCACAGTGGCACTGGTACAAAGGCTTTTGGCCCACTCATTTGGGCGAATTCACTTTAAGTAAACTATCACATTTCTTCTTGGTTACCTTCTCTGAGCCTTTTAAGAGCGAAAATTGTGAACCGAATTCTCGTTTATACTCTACGCTGCTTATATTGTATGCACCCAACACACCTCGGCGTTACGGACAACCCAAGTGGCGACGTAGAGGTAAACAGCTCAGCCACTGCTTGGTACTCATTTTTTCGGAGCGCTCCCGCTTGTATTTATCGAAGCGTCCTAAAAAAATGGCACGACGTTCTATCGGAAACGTACTTTCGTCATGACAGTTTCACAAGGGATAAATTCCCATACAACGCTTCAAAGGGCCGAATAAACAAGCGCGCGCAATGATTCTAATGCGGGTGCAGCGAGCCACTGGAGGGTTCAGCGCCGCGCCGGCCCGGTGAGGGGGAGAAATCCGAGGAGAATTGAGGAGGAAAGCGCGCGCGGGGAGGAGAGTGTCGCTACTTTCTAACATCAAGGGGCTTTAGTTTTGCCGCTAGTGTGTACGTGCCATTAGAGGAGAGGCGGGTGAGAGCCCAGAGAGAGTCAGTGGCACAGGCGGCAGAGGCCGGCAGGGCTGCGCGCATGCGCCGCAGTGGGAGAGCGGGCACGCACAGGCACAGTCTAGGATGCTTCGATGCCCTCCTCGCCCACCGCTCCCCTTCCACTGGGAAGTCGCGTTTGCTCTCCGCCGTGCGTTCGCTCCCCGTGAAAGCGCGCGTCCCTCGCCCTCGCGCGCTTTCACTCGCACATACAGCATACGGCCAATGAGAGTTTTTTTTTTTTTTTTATTGCCGGACGCGACCATCGAAGAGTGAGCCCTTGACAGCTTCACTGTAAAAAAAAAAGCAAGCAATGTGACAAAGAAAGTACGAATAAAGTCACGTCACAGCTGACGTGAAATTTTCAAATTACTCGTGAAATATTCACTGTGCAGTTTTCCTGGTGATCTACAAAGCCTATAATTTGCGGTTAAGAAATATTAGTCTTGCTGCAAAGCAAACCTACAGTTCCTCGCCAATAAACCCATAGAAAATGGTGTTTAGGCGTTCTGATGCACCCATTAGAAAAGGTTATTTCTTGGAATTGCACCCTTTACCCCAACGTGTGTTTTGCCGAAATATTCACTACGTTGTATTTTTACAGCGATATATTTTATTCAATCAGTACCCCAGTTTCTCGGACGTCCGCTGAAGTATACCCGAAGTGTTTTCCGACACGTTTATAAAAAAATGAATTGAAAAAAATTATAGCCGCTGAGTCTGGATTCAAACTGTGGACCTACAGATTTTGAGTAGGTAGTGTTTCCCCTCGACCACTCCGGCATTTCCTTGTATTTTTTATTATTATTATTATTGCATGTACTACTTAAGTGCAATACATTCGCAATAACCGTGGTGCTTCCTTTCAAGTTCCTTTCGTTACGCACGCACACACACACACACACACACACACACACACACATACATCAATGAAGAAAAGAAATGGTGGATTCCTCAAACATACAAGTTCATCTAATGCGACGAGCCAGTGTGGCCGCTCTGGTTGAGCTATGTAGGCCTCGCGTATGTATGCAACGCTTTCGATAAACTTTTCTCTTGTAGAACATGCGTTAACGCCCGCATGACGTACTTGCATCCGTGTTTTCCAGAGGCTGTGAAGGCCGCGGACCATGAACACGTCGTAGCCAGGGGACGCCGTCTTCCTTGTCGACAGTTAAGAGTCGAATTCCACGCAGTGTTATGGTAAGTTCTTTTTTTAAGTGTGCACTGAAGTACATCCCAATAAAATATTTCATCCCAGAAATTTATGAACGCGTGTTCTATTGTTTCAGTTTTTTTTTTTTTTTTTTTTTTTTTTTTTTTTGCAGAGCATGCAGCTGACTGTCCATCACACAAAGAAGCTTTTATCCTGCAGCCATGTTTTGACTGGAATTAAATGTACCGGTATGTAATTTGGAGAAAAAATCATTTGTCGTCCGCATACGATCACTTGGTTTCCGACACACTTGGGCCTAAATTTGGACTCACTCACCAACCTCAATCACATTGCCCACTCCCAGGCGCGTGTACTAACGCTCCGCTGTTGGGACTCGGGTAGCGTTTAGGCCGGTGATCCTTCAGCCAGAGAGATGAGTACGTCCGGGAGTAAGAGCGATAGAAAAAGAGGGTTTATTCTACATATTTACAGTGTCTCCAAATATGGAAGCCCACTCTATGGAGGAGCGCTTCGAAAGTCTCAGCTTACTACATGTCTGAGCACATATCAGAACACGTCAGGACACTCCACTGCACTCAAGGTGTCTCCTTATAGAACATTCGTCTTCCCTAGTTGACCCGACTAGGGAATCAGATGACCTTGATGCGGCCAATCAGAGGGGTCGTATTGTTCACTGAACTCCGCCTCTAATGTTGTGCCTTCGAAGCAAGGACGAGGCAATCCGGAAACAGGGGGTTGACACTCCTTCCACGAAAGTCGGTGACTTAGTTTCTTGCCCCATCGACGGTCATCTTGCCAGGGTGGGGAGAATGGCCTTCACGCTAATCCCCGCTTCTAACGAAGGGTGGCGGTTGTGGTCGGTCGCTTTTAAGTGAGCTTCTTTGTCCTCGTGTCACTGCCGGTGTCGGGCGGCGTCGTCAGGTAGGCGGCCGCTGATGAAGGGGGTGGCATCCGGGGAAGCACCCAAAGAATGCGCACTGCTGAGTTGGGGCGCTTCTTTGCCTGTCTCGTTGGTGTCGGGCACTGTCGCCGTCTGGGCGACGCTGATGAAAGGGCCTGCCTCGATAGGAAACAATCAAAGAATGCGCCCGGCTGATTCGGGACGCAACACCGCGCAGTAGGAGGAGCCTTGTCGCAGTCCAATGTCCAAGAGTTCCGGGACACTCTATTCACTTCTAATGAATTCACTAAACATTTCTATCTGGAGAGAAGAATCTTTCCTCCACCATATAAAAAGCTCACAAGACCTCAAGCTATTACCCTTAGGATGCTTCAGACTAGCTCCTACTCTAGTCTGGCCTTCATGCACTGTTTATTTCCGGACGTTTTTAGCTCACAGTGTCCTAGCTGTGGGGGACATGCAATTTAGGACACATGCTCTGGCGGTGTCCCTCGTTACAAGAGGATAAGGAGATCACTGAACAGGAATGGAACTCGGCCATCAAGAGTTTGGAATACCATCGTCAGCTTTGGGCTGTTCAAAGAGCCTGCGATGCGGCGGTTAGGTTGGGCCTAACCGTCCCCACGTAGGAGCGGCCCGCGGTGTCGCCCTAAGGGGCGGCGCTTCTCAGGATACTTTTAATAAAGTTCTTCGTATCCGTATCCGTATCGTCCAGCAGCATGAACACGGGGAATACTGCCCTTAAGACTGCAGTAGAGTGTACTAGATTGGGGGAGTGAGTCCAGCGGACGCCTTGGCAAGCACCGAGGATGAAGCAAAAAACTCTGAAATTCTGGCGGCGCTGCCGTCGCCTTATTCTGAATCTCTGGCCAATAAACGTTGGCTCCGGCTGTTTCGGCAACGCTCATTGGCTGAGACGAGCTCACGGGCTGAGTAGCTGTCGTCTGCTCGATGCACCGTCGTTGTTGCGTCGTTTGCATTCTTTCCGCCGCTGTTTTTCCGTTTTATTTACAAAGATCGGTGGGGAATAACAACAGTGTTGCCGCCACCGAGTATCCGCCTGTAAAAGGTCCATGCAGCTGCGTTAGAGTCTCCGACGCGACAAGCGTCCGGCCGGCTCGAGGGGCCGCTGATTCGGGAGAAAGCGACGGTGTCGTGACCAACTTTTCAATAAAAAAAAGCCTCAGCGGGGAGCCTTCGTTGGACCCCACTCCCCCAATCTAGTACACTCTAACTGCTGTAACGCCTCTAGCTGCTCTGATAGGCTGACGCCACGCTCTTCAGTGCTTCTGTTTATCTATAAATCAGCACCAAGGTGTAACAATTTAAGCGAAGCTAGCAGTAAGATGTGAAAGCCAGAAAGGAGAGAAGAGGACAGTGTAGTGGCATCTTTACACTTTACCGAGCGGGGCGCGCCACCTCCACAATAAATGCTGCGTCCTTATCGGAAGTAAAGTGCTCCGCATTCATCTGCGAATGCTTATTCTAACCGATACTGCGTGAAACAGCGCAATACTTACTATATGTATGACCAGAAAGAACATGCGCTTGAAGAACTATGATTGGCTGATGCGTCATGATTCGCTGACGATTGGCAGCTGATCTATAAAACAACACCAAGCTGAAACGACTTAAACGAAGCCAGTGGTAAAAAAAGATCAGCGGCAATTTAGCGGTAAATGCGAGAGAAATGCGTTAGCATTACATCGCACCTTTTTGAGGTCCTGGATTTATGATTTCAACCGCGTTCACCACATTGCGAAGTGTTGTTCAGGAGTTCACTCGACACACGTCCGGCCTCTTCGCGAGGAACGAAGTGCAAGTGATTTGGAGCAGCCCACCACCCGCTGCACTATATATACTACACGAGGTAATCATTAAGTTTTTCTGAATTTTTTTTTTAATCGCCTGCTGCCGGTAACATAATTCTAGTCCTTGAGCTGGATTATTCAGAGAGGCGGACATTATTTGCACGAGAAATCGAAACACATATTCACCTAATTAACAAATGCTCACTAATTAACTTATTAATTAATTACTTTGTAGCACATACGGCAATTCACGAATTGTAGCCCGTGAGCTTGCAATGCGTATCCATGCACTTGGAATAAATTTCCAGAATGACAGCAGTTTGGAAATATGCGCCATCGAATTCGCCGTAAAAATGCCCCATTGTTGCACTTTTTTTTTTAATTGAACAAACGCTCTTTTATTCATTGAAGCACAAAAGTAACTGGGACGCCTATCTATTTCGTCCCAGACTTTCGGAAATAATGGCTCGAAACTGGTGTCATCCTCGAAATTCAGTTCAAGTGAATACGTCTTGCAAATTCACCGGCTACGATTCGTAAATTGCCATATGTGACGTAAAGTAATTATTTAGGAAGTTGATTAGTGAATTTTCGTTAATTAGTTTGAAATGTGCTTCGATTTCCCTTGCTAATAATGTCCGCCTGTTGGAATAATTTAGCTGAAGGACAAGAAATATGCTATCTGCCACAGGCGACTTTTAAAGATTCCGTAAAACCTAAACATTCTCACCCCGCGTGTATATATGTATATATCCCCTCGTGCAGTGACTGATGGGGTGTTACGTCGCAAAGAAGCAGCATAGCGGGCTGGTAGAGATGCCATAGTAGAAGTCTGGAATAATTCTGATCCCCTGATGTTCGTTAAGAAGAGAGCGACAGAAGAAAGGGGAAAGGCAGGGAGCTTAACCAGATGGGAAGATCCGGAATGCTACCCTACGCTGGGGAGAGAGGGGGAGGGGGAGTGACAGGAAAGTAGAGAAAGAAAGGGAGCACAGATACACAATCACAGTCGGTCACTGCCACTGCATACTGTCACCGCACAGCCTAGTAGCACTTGTAGCACTGTAAACATCAGTTCAGGTCAGAGCCGCTTGTCCAAGTCTGTTGCCCTTAAAAACTGCAAACAGTGTCAACGTTGCCCTCCGCTGCGATGGCTTGTGATGGCGGCATTCTAAAACAAGTTCTTCTGTTAGAGGTCTTTCGTCAAAGCGCGCTATCGCGTGTACGAGCGATTGTTTCTGTAAATTGTTGCGAGGACAGTCACAGAGAAGGTGTTGAAGAGTCTCCACGCTATATACCACAGTAATCATACGAGGCGTCGTCGGCCCATCCGATTCAAAAGCCTTGGTAAAAGCCACCCCTAGCCATATTCGACAAAGCAGGGTAGCTACGCGACGGCAGAGTCCAGCTGCGATGCGAAGGCGTAGAGAAGAGTCTAGGGGGTGCTACCCGTTGCTTTGAAAAGTTCCTGTGTTCCACATGAAGAACGTGATATCACGGGTGAGCATTCGAAGATTTCTAGCGGCATCTGTCCTTGATAACGGTATCGACTCCTTTTCGTCGCCTTGAAGGGCCGACCTAGCAGCATTATGAGCGTGTTTGTTCCCTATGACGCCGCAGTGACTTGGAAGCCACTGAAATGTCACGTGGTGTCCTTTCCCAGTCAAGGAATAGATCAGTTCTTTAAGGCGGTGGTCCCACTCCGGCGGCACGAGCCCCCGTTTTCAGTACTTTTGGAGTAACCGTGGCGGCTCTTTTACTTGGGATATAAAGTTGTGGTATATACCATAAAAAGCTTAATTCTTGCAAATTCCAACTATATATAATATAAGGAAATTGATTAATGTGATTAGAAATAAATGCTCAAGAACAAGCATGAGATACATGGTTTTTGCGAACTGTGTCTCAGTTGTGACCATATTTAGAAGAAACTACCGCACTTACTGCATTCCGGCTTGCTCTGTAGCTTTAGGACATATTTATCTAGTTCCTAGACGTAGCAAATTAATTTTTAATTTTTACTTTTTGGATAATTTGCTTTTGAAAATTGCCAAATATTGCAATCTTCTGTTGTAAACAGCCCGGCAACTACATGCTCAAGGAAGCTAAATTTTGGATAAAGTAGAGTTCAAGGAATTTCCATTTAGGACACAAAATTTCATTCATGTAACTTTATTAGTTTTAAAGCGCAGCTTCGCAGCTTTATTACCTTCCCGCAAAACTGAGCAAAAATAAAACCAGAATTCTAAATATTGCTTATTTTCGGTTGCATTATTAGGAAAACTAATGAAGTTACACGAATAAAATCTTGCCTCCTAAATGGAAATTGCTTGAACTCTACTTTATCTAAAATTTAGCTTCCTTGAGCATGTAGTTGCCGGGCTGTTTACAACAGAAGATTGCGATATTTGGCAATTTTCAAAAGCAAATTATCCAAAAAGTAAAAATTCAAAATTATTTTGCTATGTCTAGGAACTAGATAAATATGTCCTAAAGCTACAGAGCAAGCCGCAATGCAGTAAGTGCGGTAGTTTATTCTAAATATGGTCACAACTAGGACACAGTTCGCAAAAACCATGTATCTCATGCTTGTTCTTGAACATTTATTTCTAAATCACATTAATCAATTTCCTTATATTATATATAGTTGGAATCTACAAGAATTAAGCATTTTATGGTTTATACGACAACTTCATATCCTTAGTAGAAGAGCCGCCACGGTTGCTCCAAAAGTACTGAAAACGGGGGGCTCGTGCCACCGGAGTGGGACCACCACCTTAATCTCGAATACCAGTTGTTCGTGTGGCCCACGCCGCAGGGCTGATAGCAATGATGTTCGTTAACCTGAGTGTAAATCTGATAGAGCGAGCGCTTTTGCATGCTGCCACCATGGAAATGCGGTCGCCACAAATGGAAGCAGCGAACTTGTACTGTGCAGCAGAAATTTGCTTCATGCGTGCAACAACATATTCTGCTAAATACTGGTAATCGCATGTCCACTGTAGATACTAACCCCCCCCCCCCCCCCTCCTTCCCGCACCGTTTTTTTTTTTTTTTGTTTTTCATATCAATCTAAGGATTTTATTTCCAACATAATAGTTGGGGGTCACCCAAGGCGAAAAGCGGCAAAATGCAGCTTGAAGTTGCCTGGGGGTCCGTACACAAGGCAACACAAAAATGCATAGATAACATGCACAAAATATAGCATACATAACAAGCAAATATGTTTAAGCTAGTATCGAAAAATTATTACCATAAAATGCTAAAAAAACATAACCAATATACATACACTTAATATGCGTCGGTGTCCCTAGAACTAAGAAACTTATAAATGACATCATATATTTACAGCACAGTAATAATTGATAAAGATAACAAATAATAATAATAAAGGTACTCAAAGTTATGGTGTGAAAAAAAAAACATCGAAATCTGGTACAGTCATTCCAGCTTGGAATGACTGTTCAAAAAAATGTTAGTGTTTTTATTTGAAAAGAAAAACGCGTGCAGCAGGCGGTACTGATAAATCAGCGGGGCGTTTATGGTTTTATAGCGGAGAAAGAATTCTCTGGTGGAATGGGCGTACGAAACGTTAGCAACGCATCGTATCGCTTTCTTCGGCAGCAAAAAAAAAAAAAAAATCTGCGCAGATTTGTCAGCGTGGTTGTTCCCCACATAAGTGCGCAAAAGTTTACGCGAGCGTGAAACAGTGCATTGTATATTTGCATCTTGACCTTGCTAGGAAAGAAATGGCGGCACCGTGATAGCGCTCCCATAGCTGAAGAAAGTAATTTAGCCAGATAGTCAATATGAGCTGTCCACGTCATATGAGCAGAAAAGATGATGCCTAGCGATTTGTGCTTGTCTACAATCTTGATTGGACCCGCCGTGGTTGCTCAGTGGCTATGGTGTGGGGCTGCTGAGCCCGAGGTCGCGGGATTGAATCCCGGCCACGGCGGCCGCATTTCGATGGGGGCGAAATGCGAAAACACCAGTGTATTTAGTAGATTTAGGTGCACGTTAAAGAACCCAGGTGGTCCAAATTTCCGGAGTCCCCCACTACGGCGTGCCTCATGATCTGATCGTGGTTTTGGCACGTAAAACCCCATAATTTAATTTTTTTTTAATCCCGATTGGAGTCCCGCCAAGACACAGGTCTGCTGGTAGAAGGGCGTGTTGGTTCTTGGCCCTTTAGTTTTGCAAGCGTTGATTTTAAGAAAGTTATCATTCGACCACTTCCACAAATCTGAAAGCACTCTTTGAGCTTTCATGAAAACGTCATTTATCTCACGACCGGTTACGAACAGACTTGTGTCATGCGCGGAAATTTCGTTATTTACTTGAGTAACATCGTTTGCGCACACGTTAAAAACAAGTGGTCCCAGGAGGCTTCCCTGTGGAACCCTTGAGGCAACATTTTTAAAAGAAGACATGCAATTATTAATTGTGACACATTGCTGGCGATCATTCAAATAAGTCTCAAACAAGAAATAAGCTACTCCACGTGCACCATAGCAGTACAATTTCTTTAGAAGAGTATTATGGTTTAAATAATCAAAGGCTTTTGTGTAATCTATAAAAACACCAAGAGTACGTTGTTTTCTTTGATATTGCGAATAATTATTTCTTTCTGTGTTAATAACGCTGTTTCCGTTGATCTTCCCTGGCGAAATCCATGCTGGCAATCGTAAATGTTGTTGTGTTGGGTAAAGAAGTTGTTTAAGCGGTAAAGAATTATTTTTTCAACACCCTTCGAAAATACTGGGAGGATTGATATGGGTCTATAGTTAGTAAACTGGTTCCTTTCACCGCATTTATTTATAACAATCACTTTTCCACGTTTCATCGCAGTTGGAAAACAACCAGTTACTAATACCTGATTAAATATATGTGCAAGGGGATGGGAAATGATATCCATAACATATTTTATGGGGCCGATCTGCATATTATCAACGTCTACAGCTTTACTATTCTTCAGGCGCATGAGCACCTGACAAATTTCTAGCTCATCGGTGGGCTTCATAAAAATACTTTCTTTACAACAATTACTCACGGTGACGTCAGGGGAAGAGCGTGATGGCTTTACCATATTTACGAAGTGAGAATTGAAGTACTCGGCCAAAGCAGATCCCGAGAGCAGTTTGTTATCGATTGTTAGTTCTGTTAACCTATAGTCGTTGTTTCCACGTTTCAAAACTTGATTGATCACTTTCCACGCTTTCTCAGGATGCCTTTGCGATAAATCAGAGAAAATGTTATCGTAATACATCGCCCTTGCTTTTCTTACCTCCGAGTTTAATTGGTTACGGTACTTTTTAAATGCTGTTAGCTGGCACGGTTTCTTGACGATAAAAATTGTTTAAAAGTGTATTTTTCTTGTTCATCATTTTGATGTGCTCCGGCCTAATCCACGGTATCCTAACGTTTTTCTTCCCTTAAATATTATATGGAAAAGAAGTGTTATAAATTTACGAAAATATCGGCAAAAATTCAGCGTAGGCATCAGAGGCATTGGTCTTGGTATACACCGCAGACCAATATGCTTTGGTGATTCGGTCCCGAAAGCAGTCCATATTTTGCTTAGATAGGCACCTGTATCTCACAACGTTTCGGGAACATCATCTTGGGGCCTAGGCCTTGAATACGTGATACAATAGGGCAATGGTTGCTTATAATATCGTACTAACACTGGGGACACAACATCTAAATTTACAATGTAGTTATCAAGGCCAGATTAGCTATGTTCTGTTACACGTGTTGGTGTGGTAACGACGCTTTGAAGATCACTGGCTCGGATTCTGTTTATCAGCTCAAAGAGTGCACACTCGCGCCAAGGAAGTCACCTCCAAGCGCATGGTTCCTTGGCTGAGCGTAGCATATTCTAATATTTCGTCTAAAAAATCGAAGAAAGCAACTATATTTCCTGTGGGGGAGGGGGGGAGGGAGTATATCAGGGTTAAAAAATTTCAGTTTTATTTTTTAAGCAAGGCACTTCAAGGTCAGCTGTGACACGTGTAAACTCTCGTATCAGTCACATGATTTATGTCGCGCGATATGCACAGCCACCCCTCCACCACGCATGCCTGTACGGTTTATATAATAGTGGTTGTAGCCATCAAGCAGCAATTTATCGCTGTCAGTAGCGTACCATGTATCGGAGAACATGATCACGTCTAATTGAAAGCAAAACTGACCCAAGAGCATAACAATTTGATCTTGTTTGGAACTAAGGAAGCGAGCATTGATATGAATGGCGGTGATCGTGTTATTCACTCGAGGCGGTTGCGGAAACTCTAGAGCAAGGCAAAATTCGCAATACTCCATGGTGCGAGCTGTTGTTGTTAATAGCTCAGTCCATTTTGCTTAGATCTCTGTCACAGTCAATGCGTATCGCATCACTCCTTTCTGATTTTCGTGCAAATATTTTTCCATTGCGTGTCCACACGAAACGCCAATGATGCTTATGCTTTTTGCTGATTGCCAGAGAGAAGCCTTTTCAGAGCAGGACTGCTGTTTGTGTTGCTTTTTTTTTTGTTTTCGTTTGTTTTCTATTGCTGAGCGGAACTTTCCATTTAAAAAAAAACAGTAATTGAATGGTATACCCAAAAACATACACGTGCTGGAAGTGTCCAAAAATCTTTTTAGAACATTCGTTACCCAGAGCGGAATTAGTGGGATTCTAATGACAAAATGACAACGGGCGTACAGATCGAGAGAGGGAAACGTTACTTCATCGACACGTTCTTTGACAGTATTTCACTTTATTTGGAGAGCTCAATGCTTCTCTTCTTGTGAACGCTTGTAAAATATTGTTAGCTCGCAGAAATGAGCACTGGCATTAGCGCACACGAATCAGGGTATACCGCGCAGATAACTGCTAGCGCGTAGCCTCCTTGCTGCATGGAAATTCGTATGCACAATGACAGGTGCATTGCCACGCTGTTACGTTGTTCCCTGAAAGTACGAATGACGCAAAAATCTCCCTTTTTCTCTCTTACGCGTCACATCGCGATGTAGGGCTTAAAACCTCCATGACGCGTACGTATTCGTGACAAGCGGCCAGAAAAGGCTAATTATAGAGGAGTGCCTGAAAAGCCCTAGGCCCGACCAAGAGGGAAATTTCATTTCGTTCTCCCTTCTTTTTTTTTCTTTTCTTTTTTTTCTTAGAACTGTCATAAATTTATAGCAAGACACGTAAAGTATTCTGCGCTCACTGCATCACGTTTGTAAAAAATTGTTAGTCATTACGATCATATTGTCGTTTAAATAGTGTGCCTTTCTCTATTCTGACGGACGTTACAAGACGCTGTTTTCTTGAGTTGCGCAGAATCATACAGCCGTCATAGCAGTGGTTCTTCGTTTTGCTTATTTTAGCGACATAATCGTTTTTTTTTTTCGTTGTTTTTTTAACAGCAGTGACTTTAAAGTTCTGGAGCATTTTGGGATTTTTACTCGTCCATTTCATTCCGCGGGCTGTCAGTCAAGACCTCAGTGCGATTAGTAAGTAAGTGGGCTGACGCTGTTTAACACCTTGAGGATCTTACCACAAGTTCTGTACAGAATTCTCGTCACGAAAGTTAGCCAGAATTGCATCTGTAAATTTGATCCGATCGACGCTTTCTTCA
This sequence comes from Dermacentor silvarum, assembly GCF_013339745.2. Lineage (NCBI taxonomy): Eukaryota > Metazoa > Arthropoda > Arachnida > Ixodida > Ixodidae > Dermacentor > Dermacentor silvarum. The sequence continues at coordinate 171,828,315 of NC_051154.1, forward strand.
GAGCTGGTGAAAAACAACACAGACATCGGACTGCGCCGATCCGTTCCCGTGGTAAGCGTATGCGAACAACAGGTGCGCCCGCACAGCTTCACTTGGATATCTTCAACTTTAGAGAGACAGTACTATGAACGCCAATTCCACCCGTTATTTCTTTTCAAGCCACTCTACTTTTTTACATCTGCCATATATTTAGAGCGCACCACGTTTGCTTCAAATGTTTAGCGCTATCATAGCGAGTAGATTTGTATCGATAAGCCTTAAGCTAGGAGCATAAATGCACCAGAAACGAAAAGCTGCCACGTAGTTCAAGGAGGACAGGCTGCCCTCCGGCAGACCGCCGTGGTGGCGTAGTGGCTTTGGTGTTGCGCTGCTAAGCCCGATGTCGCGGGATCAATTATCAAATCCCGGCCGCGGTGGGTCACTCTTCAATGAGGGAGAAAGGCAAAAAACGCCCGTGTACCGTGTATTGGGTGCACGTTAAAGAACCCTGGTAGTAAAATTAACCCAGACCCTCCCCCCCCCCCCCCCCCCCCCCCCCCTACGGCATGCCTGGTAATCATTTCGTGGTTTTGGCACGTAAAACTCCAGATTTCATTTTTTTACACTCCGGACATTATACTTCGAGAACATACATTAATCAGCCGTTACCTTAGTAAGCGAGGGCAAATCTATCAGCCACCGTATAACGACACGGAAATCTTGCCGTTCCATCGCTCTTCGCACTGTCAGCGCAAGGGAGCATTTCCGTTTCAAAGGCTCCTTTCTGTTGCCCAGAAGACTGGCGTTTTTGACATTGGCAAGAATGCGCCGAATTCTTTCGACAACCTGAGAGGAGTTTACCGAAGGAACCACAAATAACAGTACAAGGCAGCGCTCTGTATACGGAAGACCTGCAGGCCACCCGCGATGGAACGACGCCGACGATCACAAAACACCGACTTTTTATCCATTCATCACCACCACTCGCACGAAGGACACCTCAGTCTCTCTATCACACTTTTTTTTCTCTCCCTCGATGTCCGCTCAGTGGGAGCAAGCTGCGCGTCAGAACGTGAGGATCGGTTCGCTGACAAGCAGAAAAGCGGGCGGAGGAAAAAGAAGCACAATATTTCTGCTCCTCGCTCAAAGTTTCGACAGAGGGGGGGCGTCGCACGGGGGCTTTTGGCGCGGTAGAGACAGAACCGCCAGCCTAGCGCACACACGGAACACGCTGCGCGACACGCTGTCATGTCACGCGGGGCACGCAAGAGCGCCGTGCGGGAGACACAAAGACGAGGGCGGTGCGGGCGCGCTTTGAATGCGTGCATATCCGCGAAGCTCGGCGGCGTCGTTGAAGCGGAACCACGCTGAGCACCCTTTTCGAATCTGACATGGCCCGAGCGGGCCTATTAAAAGAGACCTCGGGCGAGGTTCGTATAGTACGCGCCAAAGGAAGCGCCGCACACCCGACCGCCTACGCGACTTCGTCGGGAGAATAGAAGAGAAAGCGTATAATAACGCACCCGCCGCGCGCTCATCTGAGCGTGCGCTAGCATACACGCAGTTCTCTGTGAACAACGCCGAGGTATGATCCTCGCAACAATGAAATTCCTTGTGTATGTAATACCTCGATCGTTCTTTTTTTTTTCGTTTGTGTTCCTCGTCTTCTCCCCCTTATACTTCACTTTCAGACTCGTTGCTTTTTATCTCTTGGCACCGCTTCCTCTGTTCCACCAGCATAAACGAATAAGGGAGGCACAAGTGATCACTTTCGGCTCATTGCGCGGGCGCGCTTCCGTGAATTTCGTCGGGCTGAACATTTGACCGAGTAAAGCTCGTCCCTGTCGACGTGCCACCACCACCTCCGCAGCGTCTTTGACATTTGTGACATCAGACCTCTGCTAAACGTGTACGTGGTCATATATACATCCACTCTTTCTTTCTCTCTCATGAGACTTTATTTTTTTCCTTCGGTTTTTACTCTCATCTTCATCAGGTATTGTAATTTCGTAACAGTTTCCCACTTCCACATTTATTCATTTTTTCATTCCTAATATAGAAGTGCGATTCAGAGAGCCACTAGCGGTACCTTGCCAGCTGAGCCCAACAACGATGTGGTGAAGCTTTCTTTGATAACGTTAACTTTAGTATCTCCTCACATCGTGTCATGCTTCTTTATCTGCACGTTTGCCTTACGCAAGCTTGTAATACGTGTCTTGCCAAGAACAACCTGTAGGTGATCAGCTGCATTCCGCATGGTCACAACTTACCTAGGAAGAGTCGATCGTGTTGCCGTTTCTTTCTTTCTTTCTTTTTTTCAAAGCGGTGGCCTGACATATCATGTAGTAACAGATTGCATAGTCGACAGAAAAAAGAGATAGATCAAGGAAAAAAATAGAAAGGTCAACCAGACGCTTGTCTGTTTCACAGACAAGCATCAGCAATGTGTCAGAATGTGGAATGAGAAAGCTTTTCTAAAAACCATCCCTATAGCCAGTTACGGCACCGTGAGTTGCATCCACTGATCTGCATCCACAGATCAGCGGTGCATCGCACTGGGAGAGGTGAAGTGCCAGTTTCAGCTTTAACGAAGGATCGAGTCGGTGAAGATGACAGCTCGATATACTCAGGTGTTTCAAGAAATTTGCATCGTGGTGTGAGCGCAAAACGAAGGCGCCTCGCCGCGTCTGTTCTCGACAAGTTATGGGAACTTCTGGACTTTGGTGAACGGACAGCGCAGCGCCATGTTGTAACATGAGGTGCTGTAACAGGAACAGCGTAGTTGCAGCAAGAAAAAAAAAAATAAAAGGGACACGAAGCCAGAAGGGCTTATCCTTGATGAAGCAACGCAGTCATCCATGCTTAGGAAACTTTCCTGGCTCGCAAGGTAAATGATGTCACGACGTCATCCGACAGCTCGCACGTACAGCGCCCACACTTCACAGCACATTGTGTAGCTTCACAGCATTTGGGACGCGTAGTGCTGTCTCCTGGTGGCGACCGGTGCCGCCCGGAGGACGGCAGGCCGGCGCCAAGGCGCACCCATGAAGTGCTCAGCACGCCGGCAGCCTGGCGTCGAATTCGAGATAATTCCCGATACCATTCTAGGAATGCAAGAATCGTCATTTCCATCAGTGTCGGCGTCAGGGTTCGAGATGATGCTAGGCCAAATGATGACTTTTATGATTGAAGTGGTGGCCAGCCGACTATATTAAGCTACCCAGGTAAAAAAACAGGGAAAATAGCGGTCACTGACCAAGTTAAGGGAAGAGTTTCGGCGCCCGTATACGAGCTCCCCGATCACATTGTGGCGTACAGGAATCTGTCATAACGTTTTTAAACCCAAAATATGAGGAATAGTGAATACACTGGTAGATTGCACGTAAGTTCCAAGTTGTATCTGTAGTAATCGTTGGATTAATAAAGAAACAGCAGTAGCGTCGCTGCGTTTTTTTTTTTTTTTTTTTTTTTTTTTTGTGGTCGTGCCAGCGCCCGACTTCTGATCAAGGACCCTCGACTCTACCAAGAGGACAGATTGGAACTTGCCTCTTGCAATCTTCTTCTGTACAGTATAGTCATACCTTGGATTTTAAAGCTGCTAAACATGCGAACGGAAAAGTATGAAGCAGAAATAAGTACAATTTGGCACCACTCGTATCCGTTCGCCGAAGTCGGTCCAAGTGTCAGAGTGAACGTACAAGCCGAAGTCATGTCCACACTCCCCGGGGTGGTGAAAGCGCGGAAACGAAAGAAACGCGTTCTCGTTATCACTAACTTGTTCGCGTTTCATTTGCCCTCAATAGTGCCTGTATGGGCTTTTAAACGACTCTTCTTCCTTTACGATGAGCAACACGATAACAAGCTGAGAGCAGGAGTCAACGTTTCGACAAGTGGACTTGTCTTCTTCAAGCCTAAAGAAACATTGTATTCCCATAATATTCGCTACGGTAGTTTCTATATGCTCTCGGACCTGCGAGTTGTACAGTATGTTTTAGGTAACGTTTCTAGCAGACGCAAAGCATTGTCCTCTTGAGCAGCGCCGCTCTGAGCGAAACGGCGCGTGCCTGCCCTTTCGTCTCGTTCGCCACACCAAGACCCATAGCAGCTGTTGTCGCCGTCTTTCCTCGTCACTCTTGCGTCTTTGTGGTTCGCTCTCTGCCCCCTCCTTTCCTCTGGCCGAATCAAGGAAACAACTGTCTCTGTTCGTCTGTCCTATGGCTTTTCGCCGGTCTGTTGCTTCTATAGACGGCCGCGCATTCGGGGCTGCAGCATATGGTGGCTAGCCGAGTGCCGTCCTGTTTCGTGCGCTTCCTTCGCGTCGCGGTGTCTGCTCTCATTAGGGATGGTCGCATAGAAGAGCAGCTGTCGGGCACCGCCGCGTTCACAGCGGCAGCGGGGTATCCGTCAACACGACGGGGGGACCGGACCCCCTCCGAGCCTCCCCGGGGGGGCCTCAGGGGCTGTCGGCACGACCCCTGGGAAAAGGCTCGACATGGCAGATAACACGTTTCCGAGGCGAAGCCGCTTTGGTCGCCGCACCGCGGGAGCGACCGTCGAGTCACTTCCGTGCGCGGGCCACGGACTGGCCAGGCAACCCTTATTTTCGGGCACACCATTCGCGGCACGTTCGTGGGGCGGGGGAGTCTATAGTTGTGGTGGACGTGGACACACTTCTATAAAAACTACTCGACCCTTTTTTTCTTCTCCATTTTCGACACCGTTTCTGAAGTGACTGATCGCGTGAGCTTAGCTTGGTTATTGCTTCTCTCTCTCTCTCCCCACCCCATAATTTTTATTTTAGCAAGAAATTTAAGCATGCATACGAACGATACTAGCGCAGTGTCATGCACTCGTTTTCACATGTAGAGATCTTGATAAAACGAAAATTTATCACGAAATATGACGCAAGAGATGTGAGGTAACCCAGACTAAATGCGAAATACGGACACAACTGACAAATTCTGCAAGAAATTGAGCTGCCACACCTGCCTCGCCGTTCTTACCGGTATGAACGCCTTTTTTTTTTTTTCAACTTATTTGTTGCCTTCGTTGAGGTAGCGCCTATTCAACTCTGATGCTTGTTAGACCGGTTTTGGGGCGACTAGGCCATCTTTCATGAACTTACCAGTGATTAGGCGCGTATAGAAATAATAGATAAAGAAGGCCCGATTGAGCTGCTATTTGTTGAAGGAAACTATTTAGTGGTTGGAACGATTAAGGAATAAGAATAAGGTGAGAAACACTTTACTCAAACATGCGAGGAACGCGCACAGCAACTGACAACTGTCGCGAAATCCTGATCTTCTCAAAGAGCACAGCAGTGCCTCTGAAGTTGACCGTATTGATTTCGTCCGGTACAACTGTTCCAGAAGGCTGCGCAGCTTGCCTATCACGACGTAGTAATAATCGCACCTTTCTGCGAATATTGTTCATGAACAACCCGCACTTTGCAGGCTCGACTGGGCACGCTTCCGTTCAGGCCGCGCGAGACGATCGTTTTCACAGATTGTTGATTAAGCAACGGGTGAGTCCATAAATATGGCGCCGGTGCATAAAGCTCGGCCTGCCCCCAGAGCAGCTAGCATCCCGTATCCACCAAACGAGTCGTGTCATCTCCGGCGTTTCCATACGGGGCCTCGCTCCCGCCTCGTGTCAAGGCGTTTGCTGGACGCTGGCAAAACCCAGCAGCGCCGCAGAGACACGGCTGCGTGCGTGCGTACCAACAGCGTCCAAACAGATGTATGACAGGGGCCGAAGCATGTCTCGAGCTCGTGACTACCAAGATGACGCGGCGGCGGCCTCGCGGCTGCTTTCTTTGGCCGCGTCGGCTTCCCTCCCTTGCCGGAAATGCCGACGGATACCACCTTCTGCTTTATATATATATTGTTTTAACCTCTAGCTGCTCTATGCATCCTCCGCATGCGTTCCCAGGGGGGAGGTACCCTTGCCGGCTTACGTCCGTATCACGGCGCGCGTACAGGAATGCGTGGGCCGATCCCGGAGATAGTGCAATACCGGGTTGACCCGCGGCGGAGGTGAAGCAGGCTGCAAGCACTCCGCCAACTTCCCAAATAAGTTTAATACTAAGTTTAATCACATAAATTCGGCGTTGTAAGAGAAACACTATATATATATATATATATATATATATTAAATATAATATATATGAAAGTGCACTTAGTGCAACAACTTGGCCTTCATGCGCTTTATTTACCCGCAGGGGGTGGCTCAGTCAGCTAAGGCGTTGCGCTGCTGAGCACGAGGTGGTGGGATCGAATCCCAGCCGCGGCGGTCGCATTTCTATGGAGGCATATGCAAAAACGCCCGTGTGCTTGCGTTGTAGTGCACGTTAAAGAACCCCAGGTGGTCAAAGTTAATCAGGAGCCCTCCGCTACGGCGTGCCTCATAATCAGAATTGGTTTTGGCACCTAAACCCCAAAAGAAGAAGAAGAATGCGCTTTATTTGTTTTAAATCCTGTTTGACGAATAGTGAGCGGGGAAAGAGTGTAGCGACGGCGCCTGTGCTCGTGGCCTGCGCTTCTGTGGTTATAACGTCACACGTGTCGGAGGTGCCGGCGCGGCTGCCGCAGCGTTGCGGCAGATGGATTGGAGGTGTGTGACCGCGGCGGCGCTTGTATCGGAGTCACGTGGTACCGTATGAAAAACATGTATGAGTTCATAATGTATCCAGCGCATGTATGCAGCCTAAACAGCTTCGCTGGTAATCCGCCCCCATATAAATGTTGCGGCCCCGCGCATTTTTTTTTTCTTTTTTCTACAGAACCGATGGACGGCTTCTCAAAGCGGAAAGTCAGTCGAACGGCGTCGATTCCTTCTTTCCCTCTTACAGGGACATAAAGCACCAATGGGATGTAACAAAGACGAGAAAATGAGAAAGGCCACAGTGTCGAGCAACTACGGCTTAACTGCCATACCTCATAGAAAGCACGTCACGTCGGTTGACGTGTTGATGGATTGACTCCGCTTGGCTCCTGTTTTGCGTACATACAACGGCATTTGTTCTGGACTTCGCAGGGACACCCTCTTATGATCGTTTATACATGTTTACCTTGTATTGGAGTCCGGCTTACAATATTTGCCTATAAGGACAGCTTTTACGGTTATGTCCCGAAATGCCTAAATTTTTTCCAATGTCTCGTAATATGAAGTGCACTTGCCTTTTACTGGTCGCTTCCGCAGCCTGACAGCTCAGACAAGGTCAAAGATTTATGCCTCTCCTCACAGAAGCAGTAATGCTTGTTCATTTGCTAGTCGGCCATTTTTCTTTCTTTCTCGTAATGCGGCCGCCACGTCGGGAGTCGAAACCAGCGACCTCGTGCTCAGCAGCGCAACGCCATAGCCACTGAGCCACTCCGACGGGTTTGTGCGTCCGTCCGTCCTTCCTTTTTTGCCCAGTCTCATGATTACTGCCAAAGCTGTTATGAGCTCGGAATCCTGCTATCTCGGTAATGTCTAGAAAATCACGCTCTAACCGCCTCGGCACAATTAAAATACGAAAAAAAATACTCATTCCTTCGGTTCTAACCAAAAACGTCACGGCTGTGAGAGGCCGCTCGACCGCTACGTCACAATTGCATTGCATCGTGCACACTTTTTTTTTTTTTTTTGCTTTGTAACCTTGCTTTCCTGTTTCGCAAAATGGTTATCACGTGTTCATTAAAGGCAGCATCAGAAATTATAGAACGCCTCCTTCCGTGACTGAAATTAAACCTGTGCGGTATGTTCAATAAAAACAAAATACGCTACGTATTGGTTTACGAGCGCCATCAAGCGGAGCGCGCAGACGAGTACGTGCATTGCCAATTCCATGGCATGCGCGAGTTACGGCACCCGCGCTTTACCGCGAGAGTTACGGTACCGCGAGAGTTACCCGCGCTTTACCGCTTTACCGCGGCACCCGCGAGAGTTACGGCACCCGTGGACCTAAAGCGCCCCACACGCACACACATTACGCCTCCCCATTCAACCCTAAGTTCCCCGACGATAACGTGGGGCCCGCTGGATCAATTTGCCCGCTTGAAAAGGCACAGATCGCAACAGTTACTGAGAAGTGCACAGTTGCGTTCAAGTGAAGACCAATCGAGCATTGCTTCTGTAAACAATTGGTTGTTCGTATCATAGAGTTTGCTATAAAAATTACTTAAGGGAACTTAATTGATCTGGCGTTAGTGTCTACGGGAGCTGCAAGCGTGGCGGTTCAGCCAGCTTGGGAAGGATGGTCAGTACATGGATTTGCCTAAACTTCCTCCTTCTGGCTTCGAACGGCTTCGTGGCTTTGCGAATTGATAATTTTCAAAAAAAAGTGGTGCGTTAAGAATCTCAACAATTTGCAGTGATTATGCATGCACGCATAGTCTTACTGCCTTGTGCGTTTAAAAAAGTAGGATTGCTTCGAAATTTGGGCCATTAAAGGCAGACACAGAGTAATAAGTGAAGCCACAAGAACGCCTCATGACACAAGCACGAAGATCAGACAAATTCAAGTATGCTAGCCATCAATCGCATGGTAGGTGCATGAACGATCGCTGCGTCAGAGTTCCCTCTAGTGAGTTTAGTAGGAAACTCTATGCTTCGTGTGACCGGGGCTGGTCGGTCGTACGAAGCAGTGCATAGAATGAGAGCTGCTTAAAGCCGTGTTAGACTCGGTGCTACAGAGTCTGTGTGATTTTAATATACAGGTCAGTCCTGGCTTCGTCCTCTCAGTTTCATTTCTGTGACGAGAATGAATCCATGGACCGTTTCTTTTTAAGATGTGGTTGGTCTTTGGGGCAAAAAATTAAAAAAAAATACTTCCAGAGGAACGTTCCCGCCACTTTGGCCTGCTTCGATCAATGGTTCTATCGCTTGGCATCTCTTGCGCTGCAGCCATAGTAACGCTTGTAGTGCCACAGTGGCTTTCCTGCGTGATACGAGAAAGCCACCATACTAAAGCTTCCCTTATTATTTCTTCATGAGCATTATTTATTTACAATACTGTTTAAATATTTGCACCATACAACTCTTTAAATTCTCATTGCACGCCATTGGCGCATTCATGTGTTTATTCTGATCCAACCTGCGTTTTTCAAATTTCTCTATATATCCTTGTCCCCTAAGCCCGGTTCTTGCCTATCCTTTCCAGTCGGTTGCGCTATTTCACTTGGGACCAACAAACCAACTGCGAAGACAGACGAAGAAGTCACGCAACTCATTACATTCGCCGCCTATTGCAGTGGAAGATTACCTTGTGTCACTCCTGCATACCGTGAATGGGCTGCGGCGTGAAAAGGTTTCCGGTTACAAAACGATCTACGAGTTTCCATAGCGCACGTCAGAGCTTCCCTCGACAGCCACGAGGCACAATAAGTGCTGAAGCTCAAACGTTACTTGTGCTGAGAAAGGCCGCACGGTCGGCGGCTGTTATATTCATTAGGCAGCGAAATGTGCGACCGAGGCATTGAAATTTATCACTCTACCCTCTCCCAAACACGACGTGCAAGGTGGGCGCGTCAGCATGAATCCCTCCCACGTTCAAGACGGTTGCTAAAGGAGAAGGACAAAAAAGGGGGGCACCGAAACAGGGCCCCAACAGCACTGAGCGAGGGCCTCTATTTCCCGCGAGCAGCACCTCTCTCCCCGCCCCTTCTCTGCCCTTCAGCCTGAATGCGGGTCGGTCGTGTTCCCGCATCGAATACGCGAAAGGCCGGCTGCTGCTGCTGCAACCACACGAGCACCTCGCACGAGTATAACCGCTAAACACCGTCAGAAGGGCGCTCGCGCGATCCCGGCCCGATGAATAAACAACGGACCACCGCCCAGAGCTATTCTATGTCTTCCTTTAACCCGCCGCACAGAGAGATTCGCCGCGCGCCCAAGTCGCGAGAGCATAATCTATGGCCGCATCTATATACTTACCGCATTAGAAGAGGGCACTGCCACAGCCCGTTGGCAAATGCAAGCTCGCCTTCCCCCTACTATCTCTCCTCCGGGCAGGCCGTCCACGCCCAGGCCTCACAAAACGTGCTCCGGCTGTGCGGTGGCCCCGGGTGGTGACCGTTAATCACGCGGAGTGCGAATGGACCAAGCCGCAATAAAGACGCTGACTCACCCAGCCCCCCCTCGGCCGACCATGCATCAAGGCACCTCGAAACGTCGCAATCAACGCCGCTGCGCTCTTCTATCCACCCCTGCCCTCCCCACCCTGTGTTTCTGAGCGTGTTCGGTGGGTGCTACAAACATAGCAGTCAATGGCATTAGGCGTCGGTATACGCGTCGTCATTACAACGAATGCAACACTGCGCGACCACCACGGATGCTGGCTGGTGACGAGCCACCGAGTGCGCTGCTTTTGCTTCATTTCTTTTTTTTTTTTTCTTACGCATGTGGTAGTAATGCTCACACATCAAGTAGGCTAGTGTTACTATGATAGTAAAAACGGTACAACAAGCATAAATTCGCGTACTCTTGTCTGAAAAAGGCAGTAAGCCGCCACATACGACCGGTTACACCGGAGACAGTACGCATACAACTTCCCTGTGCCTAAATATCGTAAGTGCTTCTGTATTGGCTATCTAGCTTCGTGGAGATCTCTGCATTATATGATTCAGTGAGCCTTCTTTATCAAAAATTGCACATAAAGCAGCTTGGTCATAAAGATCCCCGTAGTTGTGTCATGCTTTATCTTAAAATCTCCATTCTGACGTCTGCGGTTTTCAAATTTTGCAAGAAAAAAAAACACAATAAGAATTTCTGCAGTTATTTCTTTCCAGAAGAAAGGTCCTCCATCTTTATGCTGCAGGTTCCCCCCAATTTCACTAACCAGCATGCGTTTAAAAGTAAAGAAACATGTATTTTACTCTCGCGGCAGTTTTTTTCACAGCTTTCCCTTTCATACATCCTCACCAACGTGGCTTTCGCAAAAGTCTAATCATACTCAACTAGCCTCAATTATTAAACACATATGCTCTAATTCTGACCACAACATTCCAGTTGATGCCCTATTTCTTTAGATTATCGAAAAGGCGTTTGACGAATTACTACACAATAGCGACTACTTTTGAATGTTAATTTCCTTACTTACACCTTAATCATTTAGGCTTAGACTGATATTGTTCTGCCTATTACAGGCAAAACTTCGTGTAGGCTGAAAACCACTCCTCAGCTCGAAGTCCATTTCCATCCAGAGTGCCCCAAGGCACAGTATTGGAGTCCTTTCGTTTTCTTTATATATATATATATATATATATATATATATATATATAACTCCTCCGATATATATATATATATATATATATATATATATTACTCCTACCTTATCCGAATGGCCTCAAGTCCATCTTGTGAAGTTTGCGGATGCACGGAGACGATAGCGCATCTTCTGTGTGAGTGTCGTCATTTTAGTGCACAAAAAAAAAAAAGTCCTCAGCACCACGTTCGACAAGATTTACAACCGTCCCCTTGCGGAAGCTAGAATTCTTGGTCCCTGGTCCCAGCCGACGTCGACAAGAACTGCTTTAAAAGTGCTAGTATGGTTTTTAAAAGAAACTATAGAATTCTATAGTTTTTCAAGAAACTAATTGAAAAACTATAGAATGTGCGACCTGATGCGTTCCCCCTTTTTCTGTTTCTTTTTTAATTTTTTTTTTAATCTTCTCTTGTTTTCTTATCTTTTTGCTGCCCTTACCCTATCCCACTGTGCAGAGTAGCCAACCGGACACTTAACCTGGTTAACCTCTCTGCCTTTCACCTCTTATTTTCCCTCCTTCTTTCCTAGATATTTGTCTACTCATATTGTGAACAATATATAATGAAGCTAGTTAATGAGCTACAGTTAATTGCGCTACACCGATGCAACCTGCACTTTTCTTCCCCTTCGTGGAATTACTAACTTATCTACCTTTTGTGCGCGCGCGGTAATTCACTACCCGCATCAATTTGCCCTTTATAATACCCTAGAACTACCCTAGAACTAGCCGTGACAAAGGCGAATCCGCTTGTCGAAACGTTGGCTCTAGCGACATTCCTTGTTCGATCACTATCATTCATTCCTAGAACTAGTTGAAGTACGTGGAAAATCCCGCACCTCATATAATTTATTCTGATAACTCATATCCCCACCATTCAGTGGTTTTGAACATAAGTCGAACCACTTCTGTGGTTTAACAAGGATCCTGGAAGCATGGTAGTGCAAACCTATAGCAAAAAGTAAATAAAAACTGTTTTTGTTCACCCGCAAGTGAAACGGAAAAGACGAAACTACGTTGCTTCCAATCTCTCTGCCAAATCCATAAATTTTTCCGTATGCCTACCTCTCTGCCGCCCAACGTTCTCCCCTCTAGCAAGTTATTTCCGAACATGTGTTATGGTTTATTTCTGCTTGCCTCCTAAATCCTATGTTCTTTTTCAATAAAACACCGTGACTTACGTAAAGTAGCTAAAACGCTTCTTAAGCAGTCTTGGCTGACTTATATATGGAACAAGTGCCGCCGCCGCTTTCACTCTTGCAAGACGAGTGCTTATAACGAGCGTTTACTTGTCAACATGCCACGAAGAGAATTTTTTAGAAGCGTTGCTTGACTTTCAACGTCTCAAGTACAGAAATGCGCATCACACGTACAAGGTAAAATCAGCTCTTCATGGAACTATAAATTACTGCTCGATGTCATGAGTGTCAATTCTAAAAATAGAAAAAAGAAAAAAAAACTTGGAATAGATTTCGTGCCTTCCCACTGTAAAGCAGCAAAATATAGATGGTAACACGAAAGAGGACGTTTTGAATTATTCTGCCACTACCACCAGTCAGTTATTAGAGCGGGAAAAATTACATAAAAGCAACCACGTGCTTCTAGACATTCTGTCAGGAAATAAAGATAGAGATCACGTGCATGATAAATAATGAAGAACTTTTAACGTCGTCTCGTAAGTTCTTATTCATCATGGTTCTCGATAGCAGTATGTAGGTTCAAGAGACAGAGTTGTTCAAAGAAACAAATGAAAAGGGAGATCGGCTCTTTTCTTCTTACATTCGCGAACACAGACAGACGAAAAAAATGCAGCAACAAAAATCCAGGTAGGCACGACAGCGTCGAATCGGCTAATGACCATTTTATTATCTTCGGAAGCGAAAGTTATGAGTCCTTTTGTGTCAAGGGTGAAGTAACGACAAAAAGAAAAACTTTAAAGGCCAGCACAAAAATCGGCGAAACGCAGGGGGCGGTCATAAAAAAGAAAGAAAACGAAAAAGATAAAAGTGGGGTTCGACAACGAACGAAGAAGAGAGTCATCGTTTGGCGCGCTCTTGGGACGATGGCCAAACGACCGTCCCGACAGAGACGCACCGGAGAAAGCAATCGAGAGCAATGGCGCTACAGCGCGCGATCGGTCGAGGGCGCCTGCGCGCGCTCGCGCTCGCGACGATCATCGTGTATAGACGAAGAAGAGACGCGCGACGGGCGTCGACGCACATGCATCCCCCCTCGTACGACCTCCGACCAACCCGGTCGCCGGCGGCGCACAAATGGCGAAAACGTGTTCGCAAAGTTTTTCATGGCTCTCTTGCGAGGCCTCTGGCGCCAATTATCGCACCGGGTGTATAGGAGCGACAAAAGAGAGAAAAGTCGAAATCTCACGGTCCGTCTCCCTTTCCCTTTACGCAGTCTTTTTTCTTCATCTATTTCGACACGGCCCCTCGTCGCTTTTTGCGCCAGGAACCGGAGAAAGCAAGACGGCCTGGCGCTCAGGTGCGCTCGGAAGCGAAGAAACGAGTGCGAATTCCGCGGCTTTCCGAGTTCCTTCCTTCGCTGTCCGTCGTGGATTACGGGGAGGCGGGGGGGTGCAGCGACGGCCCCTAACGCACGCGAGAGGCAGGCGAACGGGTCGCTGCATCGCGCATGCGTTCCCTGCAGACGAGTCTTGTGCTCGAGACATGTACGTCCACTCACTCTGTACACTGCAGCACTCTGTGTCACCCCATCCCCTCCTTATGCTCGTTCCTTTAAATTGCCCCCCCCCCCACCCCCCTCCCGCTGCATAAGTCTTCCCTTTACTTAATACTTGTTTCCTATTGCTCTTTCTTTAATTCGCAGAACAGGCGATCGCTTTCTCTCTTGCTTGTTCTCTTCGTTCCCATCCATTTCATTCGTTTCTTTTGTCGCGCGGGAAGGGCACAAAACGAGTGCTGTGCTGCGAGAGAAGCAGCAAAACCCCGCTCGGCTGGCTTCGCCGCGCTGTACAGTCTCGTTATCGCGTAACCTTTGTTAATGGCCGTTTAATTGCATTAAACGCAAGTGTTTCTATTTTGCAGTACCGCTTTTTTTTTTATCCTGTCTTATTTTCCGTCCGCCGCCCCCACACTTCCACCTGGCTCCTAGGTGCACTGTCTCCATATAGCGCCACCTCCGCCGCCAACTTCAAGCGCGTCCTCTAGCGGGACGCGCTTTATCTTCCTTAGAGTTGGTTCCGCGCGACGCGACAAGATTGAAAGAGATCGGGAGAGGAAGGAGATGGCAATTTTTCACCCGCTGACCAACTTCCTTGCTGTGCCGAAGCTGGGCCGAACAAGAAAATGATTTTATATAAGGAAGTAAATCAAAGCGGCGCCGCTAGCGTTTTGCGGGCTTCTTGCCGCCTCGCCTCATTTCTTCTTCTTATCCGAAGCCTGGCGCCGGAGCCATCGGTCAGCGGAGTTTCTCTAAACGAAAATGAATCGAAAGGCTTCGCTGTCGTATAGCACCTCCAAACTTGCTTTTGTCTCCGCTGTACAGAACGCTCGAGAATAGAATTGTTATATCTTTTCTTTCATTTTTTTTAGCTCGTACATCGTTTCCTCCATTTATTCAATGAACTCGATCATTAATCTGTTTTTATTTCCGCTAAATGTACGCTGATACACAGAACGCCATGCTTCTCATCTCACGTTAGAAGGTATTAGACCAACAACTAGAAGAAATGACGACATATTCCTATTAATTTCTGCATTCGTGAACGGTACATTAATACACCCATGGAAGAGGGGGAAAGAGGGGTAAAATCACAACAAGAAAACGTATATGACTTACTGTTTCGTTCTGTGCCTTGACTTTCAAGCCTCCTGCACAAGATTGATATAAACTGGACTGCTTGTACTGGCTTAGGGCGACACCGCACCCATTTTACTTTAAATAATTTCGCTGTTCCTCAATTTGAATGAATAAGACCTTGCACTCTTGCCCGCTTCTCTACTTGTCAGCTTTGGTAATCAATGGTTTGAAAGCAGTGGTAATGAATAGATCGGTAATTCCAGAAACCATTTCTGTTCGGGGTGCCGCTAAATCTTAATAATGCTTTATTGACGACAATGAATAGGTGAACACGACTTTTTGGTGGCGCACTGCGCACTGAAGTTCATGTTTACCAAAAATGCGTTAAGGGATAAAGCAGGTGTAAGTCTCTAACGGCTTTTGAGAGAAATCGCATTACATTCGTTACCACTGTGTCAGCGGAGTGTTAACGAAAGGTTACCACTACGCTGGCAGTAGTTAGTGCGCTGAATAGTTTCCACAGTACCAGTGCAGAGTTTTTTTTTTTTTAATATAATCCGTAACTCCTCCGATCTGTGTCATAAACTAAAGACAGTAGACGAAAGACGTCTAACGCACAGCTAAAACTACCAGTGGGCTATAATGAATATCTGCGGTCAACATAAAGTCTTTTTATTATGATTGATCCATACATCCTGTCCTTTAAGCTTAAAAAAAAGCCATGAAAGCCAATATCAGCTGTAGTCTTCTGCTAGATAAATAGGTGCATAACTGCATTAAGTTTGCTATTACGTTTGTCTCATTCCTTTTGTATATGGCGAGTAGTTCCGATACAAGACCGAAGCCGCAGTTTCAGCTTACAGCGTGAAAGCCTTCACCCTAAAAACCTACAGTTGTGACTTGAATTGGACATACAAGAAACATCGACTACGGCATCTAATAAAGACATCGCAGTCTCGCCCAAAGTGCTAAATGGTGACAGCGGTAGGCTGCGCAACAATGAAAACAAACCTCTTGCGAATCGTCCTCCCCGTTTGCTTCGGTTTGGTTTTGAGCGTTTCAACAGTGTTACGTCCTCTCCTTCCTCCCGTAGATTTTTCGTTTGGTTTGGGGTATTTGGTCGCTTCAGGAAGCGGCAATGCTATAGATGGAAGTCCTCGCAATAACAGCGCGCATCGTTTCCAATCATCGCTTGCGGAGCCCTGTACCACGTTAGTAGGCAGAACTATCAGCCGCAAAGCCAAGCCATTCAATTGACAGGATAACTCGGTACTAGTAAAGGATTTAGAACTGAGCCTCTGACACGTAACCTCGTTTTGGGTCCGAGCCCTGGCGTGTCCCATACTGTCATCAAAATGACGGCTGCGCACCGCCGGTAGCGGTAATTGCAACCAAATTAAGCCTGTGTAATATCTTCGAAGCATTTCAATCGACTACGTTTTTATAGGATCTAATAGGATCTATTATCATTCCCCAGTCCGCTATCGCGCAGGCAGTGAACGAGGCCGATCGTCAAGGTGGTGATATATACTACGCGAGGAGGCAAACCACAGAAGGTATAAGGTGAACATCACATCAAAGTTATACTATATTTAGTTCTGTAAAACAATAACAAAGCCTGCGACCATATGGTATGTGTTCGAACATAGCGCTAATGTATTTTTCGCGCCGTTACTTAGAAGCGTGCATACTTCCTTTAAGGGCCCCTCACCAGGTTTGGCCATTTTGAGCTGACAAGCGCAGTACATACACTACGCGAACGATCGACCCTGCAAAGAAATACACTGTTGCGCTCCCAGCCGCTCCCAGCCGGAGAGTCGACGTCAATCACACAAGTGCGCCTACGTGAATTGCAGTGCTCTGATGTCACTCACAGTGACACGTGACTTCGAGAATTATTCAAGGCAACATCAGTTATTTGCTCGATTTGTTGATTCAATAGACGAATTAAACTTCAGAGAAATAATATAAAACCTACAAACGAAATGTCTGCGAGTCCTTGTTTTATTCTGTGCTGTAACAAGAGGCCCGTACTTCCGATTCTTCTGCATGTTCCCAAGTCGTGCAGTCACGCGCGCAGAAAACGAAACTGTCTGCCATTTCCTACCGGGTTCCAACGCGCGATCGTGCTCTTTGATCCGCTTGCGTCTGCCTAAGTGCTCGTGACTGTGGCACTGACTTATACCGCTAATCAGGTGTTCTCGAGCAGAGTGCGCAAAATCGCGCGCTGCGCGAAACGAGACAAACACAACAGCTCGCGCGCGAATCCGTCACCGAAAGCGCGTCACTCAGCAAAAACGCGAGAGAGAGAAAAAAAAGTAGGCGGGGCCCGTGACGTATCCGTCACGCCATCCTCCGGCTCCGGTATGAGAAAATGCAGGGAAGGAATTTCGCGTGCTTGCCTCCTGAAATTGTGAGTTCACGGCATTTCAAATACTTCAATCTCTGGTATTAACGAACTAATTTGAAAAATACTTGCGGTAGAACACTCCTTAAAGGGCAAGTTACAACTTTCAGCGTGTAACCAAAATTTGCTATGAGGCCTGGTGAGGGGCCTTTTAAGTTAGTGGGATAAACTTGTCTGAGGTTTCCACTCTAAAGAAGCCGATTCAGTTTCGGTTAGAATCAAGTTACAAGTGTTAGTGGCTATATGCACGCGTGAATGTATAAGAATTTGCTGGGACCCATCGTCGTTTTGAAGACATCATCCTTACCACAGGCCTCTAGAAATCAGTGTTCCATCACTTAACGAACCTGTCATGGCAGGTTCAGAGCCCTCCGTTTAATACAGAGCCCTCCATTCCGGCGTCTTTCATAGTTAATGTGTTGCTTCGGAACGTTAATCCCCCCAGTTTCATTTAATTTTTAACCAGTTTCTGATTGAGAACACAATAGCTCTAAGCCCACGCAATGGGTTAGGCTTGCTGTTAGATGCATCGGTTTGCTGACATTATTATTCTATCTGTACTGGTTGATCTAAGGAAACATTTGCTAGAAAACATCCCATTTTAATTGCAGAAGCATTTTTTAGTCTCTCTACCCGGAGCTTTCCCTCAAAATCTGGAAGGACCCGCCGTGGTTGCTCAGTGGCTATGGTGTTGGGCTGCTGAGCACGAGGTCGCGGGATCGAATCCCGGCCACGGCGGCCGCATTTCGATGGGGGCGAAATGCGAAAACACCCGTGTACTTAGATTTAGGTGCACGTTAAAGAACCCCAGGTGGTCCAAATTTCCGGAGTCCCCCACTACGGCGTGCCTCATAATCAGAACTGGTTTTGGCACGTAAAACCCCATAATTTAATTTTAATTTTAATTTAAAATCTGGAAGGAAACTTAGGCCATTCTTGACACTAATTTGAATCATTGAACAAGAATTAATAAAGAAGCAAGGTGTCTTGTGTCCTTTCGAAGCAACCTACCAAGTGTTGCCGCGACGCGACTTTACCGCGCAGCGGCTAAGGGAGGCGTAGTGTATTGTGCGAGAGAAGGTGTGGCTCCTTCTCGCGTCTGTACGCAACTATAAACTAATGAACGAGTGGCAGCGCGATTTTCTCGATAGGGGTGTTTAGGCAGAGCAATTAGCGGCACTAACTTTCAGGCTAATACAACCTGTAGCAGCAACACAACGACCATCACCACCAATTATCCAAACCTCACACAACTCGAGAACTATAGTGAACTGGATCACAAGATGGGCCATTAAGAAATCAATAACACTCTTTAAGGGCAAATGAAAAAAAAAATAATAATAAATCCGTGGTTGAAGGCACTGTTTCTTTTTTTTTCTGTAAAATTTAAAAATAGCACGGGATTGGTGCCTTTCTCGCCTCTGCCATATCATGAATATACAAATGAGGGGTGCTGTCTACAGTAAAACACCAAGCACTTTGCACAATGAATTGTACTCCCTCATCCTGCAGGTGTAAAAATCCTATGTGTTAAAGATTAAGTTTGAATTTAATAATGAAAAAATCACTTCGAATTCCGACCAACACACTAGTTTGCCACTAAAGCACAAAGCACTTTCTCAATTCAGTACACATATACGCGAGTCACGAACTTACGAGTTGAATGAAATTGTGGGGAAATTATGAAACAGTGAAGGAATAATTATTTACACAGAAGATAGTGAATAAATGTGACTACTAACATCAAGGCGAGAAAAACACGTTATAGAAAAATGTAGTGGTCGAGCAGGCGATCTAAGCTCCGTGCCCCAGAATCCTAAGTATGCGTGCGCGGACATTTTTGTATGTGTGCATTTTCATGCAGACGTGCCTTGCACCCGCCAATTTTCGCCAGTTTCACACGCAACCTGTCAAACTGTCAAAATCTATAACGAAATATGCGTTATAGACAGCACAGAAAAGAATTGTCATACTATCTTCCTTTCGTGTACACAAATTCCTTGATGTTATTAAAATTCCATTTTTTTATTGTTGTAATGTGCTGAAAAGACGTCGTTGTGCGTAAATGGCTGCATACGCACGCTATAGAAAGCTTAGCGGGCGCCGCCATGCTCGGGACTAGACTGTGACAAGCACCTGCTGGGTTCCCCTCAAATGAGCCGCAGAGAGCAGGCGCATAAGGCTCCGAAGGTGGCTGCCACAACAAACAAACAAAAAGACAGGTGTACTTGTCGCCGTGAAGAAGTTCACCCTTTTCCCAGCACCGGGAATCACCCAGTTACAGAAAACTATAAAAATAAAATAAAATAAAGTAACCTTAGGTTGGCTACACCTCATTAAGACAATGTCAGTGGCAAAGCACGCTTCGCGGCAAAAGATACGGTGCACATGTTGGGGGAATGCGTTGGTGTGTACAAGTGCGGCAATGAATACGTTCATAGTACGAAGAGCCAATTTTGATGCGAATAGAATTTTTTGAATTTTCATACCAGTTTTCTTTCCCACGATTTAGCTATCTAGATATCCCAGCAAATATATGGGCCGATCCCGAAGGTAGTGAAATTTAACAATGTGTGTCATTCGGGTGGGTACGTGCCACGGGGTACGTGCCCTCCTTCAGTGAACCACTTTGACGCCAACTTGGTGTGTGCCACTCGGTGAGGGCCACTCTGCATTGAACCTCTTGGACGCCAACTTGGGTCACTGTGTCGCAATGAACCTCTTTTACGCTAATTTGGGTCCCTGTGTATGTGACACTGCACGTACAGTGACCCAAGTTACCGTAAAAGAGGTTCATTGCGCGGACTTCACGGGGGCGCCACCAGAAAGCGCAACGTGTCCATAGAGAAGCGCGAGAGAGGAGACCGGCTGCAGTACACGCCTCATACATCACGCGTTCAATTAGGATATTCACATACTTGGATAGTCATCGAAGATGAGTTCTGCCCGATTTTTTTTTTTTCAACTAGTAATCTTGTTCAGAGCAATCTTTTTTTCAAAATTATATTGATTTAGCTGGAACCACGAATAGCCGTGTCATACGAGTTTCTTAAACAAACACTCTTTGGAGCACAGCTAACACTTGTCAAGTGTCGCAATATGCAACTGGTTATTGCGTACGAAAATGTTCATGGTGCGCGGTGTGCGACAATTAACTTGCGCGCTGACATCTTCGATAACGAAGCTCTCGTGTAAAAGTTCAAATTTTCTGATAAATTTAAGAATAACGATACGGTGTTCGTTTAAGGTAGGAGTGTCGTCCTTTTGTAACGCCCTGTTTGTGATAGAGTTTAATCGAGATCTTTACTGAACATGTGCCGATAAGGTTGGTGTGCACAGCACCAATTTTTTCCTCCCTTTTTACCACGCATAGTGTAAGACTCAAATTGGAGGTCTTAAAACGGAAAACATTTCTTGCTAAACTTTTTTGAAGATTTTATCATTTTGATATAACCTGCACTAGTTTGACAAAGAGAGCCTTTTGGTGCATAAATGTGCTAAAGCACTTTCTAATGCTTGCGCAAAACGTCGCACTTGCTTACTTCCACGCGTATGCGTATCTTGACATGTTATTACTTATTAAGTAGCACCATGCGTCCGCTTATTTTGTGTACGTACAAACTTGACAGGGAAGTATCCAAAACTAGGGAAAGCTCAGTGAACGAAGAACCGATTACAAGACAGCTCGAAACACGAAGCGTTCCTGTCGTCTAACAAGAAGGCTAAAGCCGCCAGCACATCGCTGCACTTGTAAGCCTACTCAAGCAATGTAGCAGTTGTCACAGTATAATGAACCCAGGACAGGCGGCAACAAAAGAAACCGGAAACAATAAAACAAAAGGCCACGTACGCTCAAACGTGCACAAAGGCTGGCGCTGGCATGTGCGCTGAGAGACAAGTCGAAAGAGACAAGTGCAGCTCATTCGGCGAAAAACCTTCCTGCAGAGCGACCGGCGCCGCCCGCGGAGACAAGAGAATCAGCGGCAGCACAAGTCTGTCCTTCATCGTCGCTCGGTGCTCTAAGCCCCCGCGCGGACGCCATCTCTCGTCTATTCACGTCAGTTCCTCCGGCGTGTTCTTGCTGTCAACTTCCCTCGACTCCAGCTCCTGCTCTCGAGCCTCCAAAACGACCAGCAAAGTGGCGAGGCGACATCGCTGCTCCCGACGTCATCGAACGAGCCGCGCATCCCCCCCCCCCCCCTTCGTCGCAGGCAAGCACACTTCCAGCCACCCTTTCCCCCCTTACCGTCCTTGACTACGCGCGTGTCATCGCACCAGATGAGAGCCGTTTCTGTCGCGAACAGAAGAGACAAGCGACCGTACACGGTGGTGGCGGTGCGGCGGCAGTGGCGGCTCGTCGGTTTGGCGCGTTCACAGGTCTCTCCGTCTTGTCGGGGATCGGCACGGCTGACTGATCCACTTAGCCCCGGAGAAAGACGACCGAGAAATCCCCTTCATATCGCGAGCAAGGGGAACAGCCGAGGAGCCAGGGCCAGAGCTCTGTGCTGCGCGCGCACAAGTGGCCGTGTGCAGGAGCGAGGGACGCGGTCGGGAAAGCCATAGCTTTCTCCCACGCTCTGCACGACACGGCTCGCCGCACTATACAAGGCACCGCTTGGCGTGTATACAGTTCCTGCTTCCGGCGTCCTTCTCCTGTGCGCCACGCGAACGACGCAAGAACCTGATTTCTGCTCGCTTGATTCCCCGCTTCCACGTTGTGCTCAGTCCTTCGACCTTCCCTGCGACGGCGATAGAGCCTCTCACACGTGGGAGTGGGGGCGCAATACGTGTGGCATTTTTCCCGAGTGCGCACCTCACCCCCGAAAGATATGCCCGCCGCAATTTATTCGCTTGTTGTTGTTGTTGTTTTTTATACTCGCTTTTTTTTCTTCCTTATACGCGCGTGACCCATTCCTCCAGAGTTGTAGCTCGTGAAATCAACGGCTCACTTAATTCTTAGCGCCATTTTATTCGTTCAGCAAAAACATTGTCGACGTTTGCGAAGGATATGCTCTCCGGCTCGAATAAATTAGTTCCTGACGTTGGCGGTAAAGAATATACTGAGACAAACGACTATGGCAGGCCAACAAAATACAACGCTTTGCTACACGGATAGTTTAAGAAAAGGAGGTCTGTGAAATAGCCGCTTCTATCGGCATTATTAATGTTAAGAATGCTGGTAAAGTGTAATGAGACCATGTACATTTGTGCTGAAAGGCAAATGTAGAAATTTCGACTCCATTCGTCAAACCGTCCAACATTAATAGCAGTAGCAATATATGATGTTAAATAAGCGAGATAAAACCCCCGTGTTCCGCACAGTGCTGCCTTGCGGTATATGTTGTCCCCGCAGTTATATCCCAGTTAGGGGGAGCAGGGCGTGCACTCCTTAATATTATAGCACCGTCAGACACGATCATTATCGCATACATTAGCTCGTTGTAGCTGAAAACTCTCAGTTGTATGTATATTTGCAGTGAGGTAGTTGGCGACCACCACGAGACAGGACGGGGAGGCGTAGATGAACGCTGTACGTGGACGCAGCTGCGTCTGACTCCGTGACAACGTTGGAAAACAGTGAAACATTCTCAATCTAAAGAAAATGGTTCGAGGCTATAATTCATGAACACTATACCTATACGCACACGCAGATAAGACGGTTATTTTACAACAGGCAGACATTAAGGAGCCTAAAATGCTGATTAATGACTTTTCTAGTAGGGGCAACAGGTGACAATGTTCGCTGTGAACTCTTAATATTGTGATCTCACACTGGACATTTCTTTGTCTAGCACATAAAAAAGTTGCAGTTTCGTCCGAAAGGGGAAGCATCAATTGCGATAGCAAATTTACCAGTAGAGAGCTATACGGAGTAAGGATAGTAGCTTTATCGGCTGCATAAACTTGGACACATTCGCTTACTAACTGAATTAACAAGCATGGTGTCAGCGCGCACAAGCAAACATGAATAGATCACACTCGATGACCGCAGACAACCACTGTCAAAACGCTGACGTGAGCAAGCGCGCAAGCAGCGACCGAAGTGTCGTGCGGTCTATCGCTTCAACGAAACTGAGCGGAAAAATCGCAGAGCATACAAAGGTAAGAGGCGTGTGGAGATCGCTTTTAAGATAACGGTGCGCGCAATAGCCCGCATGCGTGCAAAGTACAAGTACGCAGTTGCTGGCAGAGTAGAAGCCGCACCCCTCCCTCCCGCGCTGCCTTCCCGCTTTCCTCCTTTCGCGTGGGAGATTGAGTCGCCAGTTCCCCTTGCGACCGGTCGCAAGATACGCATTTGGTTGCCGCAGCTTGACGTCGCCTCCCCTCCCTCCTTCCCGTCCCCCCACTGCCTTTCGCACGACGGAAGACGTAGCATTTGCTCTCCGCTGTGCGTTCGCTCTCCGTGAAAGCACGTGTCCCTGGCGCGCTTTCACTCGCACATACAGCATACGGCGCGCGGCGACGATATCGCCCTTGGATTGTATATGGAACCTCACGGTGACGACGACGGCGACGGCAGAAATGTGCTTTTATTGCGATAGCAAACCCATATAATGCTATCGCAATAAAAGCCACCGCCTGATGCAGCCACTCCAGCTGTTTTCATCGACCGTTCGCCGTGCGAAGGTTGCGTGTTTGATGACACAGATAACGCATCGGGGTCCTTTCATATCATGCCATATATGCTCTTTGGCCTTTCTTCTTGGTGGGTTCGGATGATATTTATCTACACAAACAATTATTTGACGACAAATCCTACTGTATGGCAACAGGTTTAAGTAACATAACAACGAATGTCACTTTCGAGTGTGAGAAAACACATTTTTACTGTACGCTTGCAGGCTTCACTGTATGGTGCCTTCACCACATCTTTTCAGCGTTCACGATAAATCACCTGCATACTCCGTACCGGAAGGCGATATGCTGGAACAAAATGCCACAGAAAGGACTTAGGCACGACTTCCGAAATGTTTTTGACAGCAAAGGTACATTTCTGCTGCCGTTTGTTGTGATGGCTGGTCGATGCTTTGCACACCGATTCCGCGGCAGTCGAGGTATTGTGTGGTATTGAAGAGACAGAGTGCTGTGAGGTAACTTGCTGAATACGTACATCAGTCGTTACTTTCCTTCGCTGCGACTATAGCGACTGCAGCAGCAGCAGTGATTTATGTGCAGCAAAACTAAAGCGCGTGGGCACTGCAGCCCTCCGTGCAAACACTGCGTAGCATGGAAATAGTAATCGTTTTCCGCGATGGCTTAGTTCACAGCCTGACATTCAAGCTCCGAGTGCAACATTAATCCTCTTTTTTTTTCGTGCCTGCACGTGCATCCACACTGTGCCAGGTTCAACAAATTTACGAGGCAAATCAACTTGACAATTATAAACGTGCCTCACTCGGCCAACTACGGTAAACAAAAAACGCTGCAAACTGCTTTCACTGCTTAAGTCTTTGCGCCTTGTTTTCGGATACGCCTTGACTGCGTGTGTTCTCGACAATTTGCCAAAAATCCAATCTTTAGTTCTCAGATGTCGTAACAAAATTTCAAAGGAATAAACATATCAATGCTGAATATCGACTAGCGTGACAAGAAGACTTAGAAGAACAGCTCGACAACGCGTCATCGGACTTGCCGCGGATTTCTCTCAAAACAGCTTCGCTGCATGACAAGCCAGTCAACGCACGCTGCCAGGGCCAACGAGAAGAGACACCGCCAAAAAAATAATAATAACCACCAGAATGTCTATATACGAGACCAAATGCAACGCTTTACACACGCGTGCAAGCAAAACTAAAGCCACCACCATTCTTTCATAGCTCGCGAAGCCCGCGGTAACCGAACGACAGGCTTTATTTTTTCACGTCCTCGGAAGAGAGAAAGAAACAGCCGTGAGGAGCACCCGACGCGAGCGGGCAAACTGTCTCACCCGATCAAACTAGGCTTCTCATTTTGAGGCCGGAAAACCGGCGAGCGACGAACGCAAGAGCAGTACGTAGAAGCAGCGGCCCATTTGATTTCATGTCTCAGCGCGCGTCACGGCGCTCCCAGCCAGGCGTCAAAGAGAGGCAATATACGCGCATTCAGTGTGCGGAGCGGAGGTTCAACGGTTTCTGTGAAGCCCGAGTGGAACGTTGGCGGCGACGGTTGGCAGCGATAACTTGACCGGAAGACGACGCCGTCCATGCAGGAGTGGGCGCGAGTACGAGTTTAGCATATATGTGTAACGAGCGACACAAAGGTATCTCTCATGGTGCCTGTAAGCACCCCGTCATTTCTTCCTAGAACAATGGAGCGTTGTTCTGCTGAAAGAATAAACAAACATTTGAAGACAGATATAAGGTTTGAAAGATAGTGCTAGAGCTCAAGACCTCAACGAAAGTCACACGAATTTCGTATTGTACCTTGAACTTAGATAATGTTGAGATATTACGTTTTTTTTCTTTACGTCACAAGGCTACAGGGCTGTAGACAGCCGTGACGAAGGCTGCACGCAATAGTAAGCGAGGACACAGATCTGTAAATGCCGTGTATTGTTATAGCAAGAATACTGTTTTGATAGCTTTCGCAATGTCATATCCAAATGCAGTGGTAATCTCGTGGTCTTGACAATGCTTCTTTTTTTATTGAATTCTCGGCAAGAAAACAGAACTTCTTACCCCGAATATTGCAGATGGTTTGGTTAGACTGCGCCGCAATGCCAAATTTTTAGTAAGCGCTTCAAGCTACCGAACCAGCTCCTCCAGTAACTGTTCTGTGTGTCATTTAGCGTTACGAGAAGCCCTATATAATGGTGGCAGGTTGCAAGACGGTGCAATAAATCCAAAAGTTGCAGTTGTCCACTGGATATCTCTGCTGAGCTGGTGTGTTTGACCTTTAGAAAGGGTTTTCTAATAGTGCTAATGTCGAATCAAATAAAATATTCGCAAGATTCTGGCTTCGAGTGTCAAATCAAATGCCGAATATTTCCTTTAGGAAAATGGAAAAAAGAATGCACTTTAGGAAATCTGCAGGCCAGCCTATACGCTGATCTGTAGGCTGACGTGCAGAGAGAAGAAACATTCTTCATCGAGTAACTAACTGCAAGATATCGCAAAAAAAGTAACCATTCAATATTTCCAACAGAAATTAATTATCAGGCATTTATGGCAGCCTTGCATTACATTCCCCCCCTCCCCCCCTTTTCCTTTCCTTTTTTTTTCACTCGGTAGTAACTAAACTATTCTCACCCTGTACTATCTGGCCACAGAATATTTGAAGGTTTCAAATATCAAATTATCAAATAGAATACGACTCGAATATGAAAGACTATACGACTCGTACTCGATTCGAAATTTCGAATATTTTCACGCCCCTAATTTTTAGCATAGAGGAAATTAACTGCTTTCAATTATAATTCGTAAATAATAAAGATGAAACAAACACCAAGGTTACTGGGCTGAGTGACCGCGGTAGCTCGCTCTCCTCATTGTATTTGCAATTCTTCCTCGCGAGTATTTTTTTCTGCGCCGAAGGTCCGCTCATACCGGGATGATAGAAAGCGAGAGCCGTGTTCTCCTGCCCATAACGTTTGCCTTTTTCTTTCTTTATCCACTTTATTTTTTCTATCCCTTCCTCTTCAAAGTGCAGGAGAGCTTCGTGCTGCCTCTTCCGGGGGCATTTTCCAGCTTGTCATTTGCTCATTTTTTCTCCATGTCTATTTAATGTTTGCAAATATAACAACAGCAATAACAACAACGTTTGTAACGATAATAATGATCAAATTCGCTTTTCAAAAAAATTATTATCCATCGCTTCTTCTCTCGAGAAAATTAGATGAAACGTAGTCTAAACTTTCGGTTCATTATGGAGCGACGTTTCCGTCCCTTGTGCCTATTGAAAAATTGCGCACCGGTATCCAGTTATAACTAACCAGCCTCGTGTTAACAAAGAGTGGAGTATCACACCCAGAGAGAAAGGTCAGAAGCACCTGAACATGCGCAGAACACAAACTCGACTATTGCTATAGGTCTCCCTCATATTTAGGTGATTAACGGCAGCATGTTTACTCTCTTATGGGAAAAGAGCGCTCGTGAGAACCTACGTCTACACGTCTGCCACTTTCAGGACGTGCACGTCTGTGCTGCGCTTGAATCGCCTTCGACGAAGTCGGCATGCACAGACACGGCTGCTGAAACCGAGAAATGGCAGCTCGCCGTGTCGACGGCTCGGCGTGTCGGAAGAGAAGGAAGTCGCGGAGATGACATTCGATTCCGACACAAGTGTCGCCGACGCCGTCTTCTGCCGGATTCGCGCGGCAGGGTATTGTCGACGTCTCATCCGCCGACTCTTCCTCTTTCTGACGTGTCGGGATAAAGTGCGTCTTCCCTCACTGCACTGACGAGGGTAAAAAAGAGACCAAGCTGTTTCTCTTTCTTACTTTACTTTTGTTTCTCACCGTTGACACACACACACACACACACACACACACACACACACGCACACGCACACGCACACACACACACACACACACACACACACACACACACACACACACACACACACACAAAGAAAAAAAATGGAACAAAGTGGGCAGGGCGTGTTTGAAGCAGCAGATGGTTTAAATCGACGCTGCGAAATCGGAGTTGCACGCAACAAGGTTTAAAGGCAGTGACAAAAACGGCACGATCAGAATTATTGTCAAACCTAAATACGTCTCAGCACTGCAGCAGGTCACAGCCCGACTTGGAAAGGCGACTGCGCCATATATGTCCTAATGAGAAGCTTATATACACCCGGTGTGGTTGAACTTCATTGGCTTTAATAAGAGCTCTCCACGGGGAAAAAAAGAAAAGAAAACAAAGACGAAAGATTCACCATTTGTGACACTAACAGTTGCAGTTGAGCTGCCGCGTTCTATAAATTTCGAAAGAATGAAAGCAAAATCAATTACAACTGCGTATCTAAGGCTGAAAAATGCTCAGCGATGTTTCTTTTCATTTTGCACCCTACTTCAGAAAAAAGAAGCGCGGGGAGAGAGAGAAAGCGACACCTGGACGGAAAGTGAAATGATGATTTTCCCCAGAAACTGTTCCTGCCACTGAAAGAAAAAGAAAAACTCGAGGTTTAGGGGGAGGGGGGCAAAAGGCACTGTCTTCTCCACGCGCGATTGGCACGTCGATCGTCGAGTCGTCGCCGCCGCCGTCGTCGTCAGAGTAGCATCACGCGCCATCTTCTGTATCGCTTCGGCGCTGTTCCGCGTTGTAGAGCAACTCATTTCACCGCAAAGTGTGTTCCCATCCAGAAACGCCTCGCCCCATCTACAACACCGCGTCTTTTGTTTATTGTTTACATTATACTTAAACGCCGCTCAAAAGAAGAAGAGGGATAGCGGCAAATCTAGTGCAACGAAGCGAGCAGAGAGGAAAAAGAAAAAGTAGTACTGAGAGAAGGAGGGAGGACGGACGGAAAATGACGCGAGAAAGAAAGCAGAAAGGGGGATTCGAGAAAAAGCAAGTGCTCGAGGAGGCAGCGCTCCCGCAGCAGGATCGCACAGCCGCCTAATGGCGTGCGAGAGCGGCCCCCGTCCGCGAGTGTCAGCGGTGGCAGCGGCGGTGCGTCGTCGTCTCGCGAGCACCGCCGCCGCCGCCGCCGCCGCCGCTGGTGGTGGCGGTGCTGCTTTTGAAAAGAGTTCGACAGATGTCGCGCGACAGGATACGCTTGGCATAATGAGCCGAAGAGCAGCAAGCCCCGAAGCCGAGCACCCCTCGTAGCCCTCGGCCCGCCCCACCTCCGCTCACGACTGCTGCTTCTTCTCCGAAGCTCGTCGCCGGCGTTGTCGTCAAGACGAGCGCGCACGTGCTCCTCTCTGCACGGTCGACTCGGTTTGAGCCGCAGGTCACTGCATCGCTGATGCGGTTGGGAGTCGAGTTAACCGCTGCTCGGCAACCGGGCCGGTAACATGAAAATAGTGTGGCGCACCCGGCGTGTCGCGGTCCCAGTTCTCGTCGTCTTCCGATGAGGAGCAAGAAGAGGCTGTTCGCCCCTAAGTGCCGGCGGCGGCACATGCGCTGCCGCGTGCGCGCCAGCTGCAGCGCGACGCGCCTGTTTCACGCGAGCGGCGCCGCGCGCAAGAGGATCGCTCCGGTGTCGTGATTTATACGGCGAGGCGGCGTCAACAACCACAACGGGGCAAGAAAATAGGAATAGTTGCGGGGAAGCGACCCCTCGAAGAGCACGTTTTTACGGAAAATAAAGCGCTGCGAGCTGGTGGTGGCTTCCGACAACCCGAGGCCTGCTTAGCATGGGGCGCGCTTAGCATAAGACCGACAAGTTACAGAGCGCGCTCAAAACTTCGAGGTCGCGGTTATACAGCGTCGCGAACATCTCCTAATCGGAGCGCTGATCGCCCCGAAGATCCTGGCCTCCGCGCATTGAGCCAGGGGTATACCTAGCCATGCCGCCAGCGTCTGAACGATGTGCGTAGCACGTGATCGGCTGACTGCTTCTCTTAAATTAGTGCATACAGCTCCCGACCTTAGGCTTAAATTACGCACGAAAATATGATAGCAGAACAAAGTGGCTTCTGAGGAGGGTTCAGCATAGGCGAGTTTGAATAGAGACGAACCGCACCCGAAAACCAGCGGCGTGCGAATATTCGAAATTTCGCATACGAATCGAATAGTCTTTGCTGTTCGATTCGTACTTGATTCGAGAATTCAATATTCGAGATTGTCGAATATTCGATTCTGTTCCAACGTGTGGGGCGCGATGTGGAATAACAACCGTTAATAAGTTGAAGTCTCGAGAGAAATACCTGAGGGGTGTGTGAATATTCCGAATTCCGAATACGAATCGAATAGCCTTTCCTATTTGATTCGAGAATGCACTATCCAAAGTTGAAGAACATTCGTTTTGTTCTAATACTGCAAGGAACAGCAGTTATCCCAGTCTACCGGGAAAAATAATGATGCAAATGAAGACTCGTCTTAATTATTCTGGTGCAGGATAACCGTGGTTGTTGCTCCAACGATTCCAACGAACAAACACATGGAGGATGTCACCTATGCACTACAGTTGCAAGCCGTTCAGTAAGCATGTCTCGCCTTAGGCAGCCTATGAAATCGCTGTATCTATTTAGACTAATCAGTTTATCATTTGGCCAATCTCACCATGTTTAGCTTTGTTCAAAGCGATGTGCGGTGCTGTAGTATAGTGTTCTTACCTCCTTCGACGAACATTATATGCACCTGGTGGCGCGCTGTTCCTTTGTTTTTTGTTTTTTTCAATTCTGTCATTGTCATCGTGCACCAAATATGACCGTACTTTCCTTTGTTTTGCCTATACGAGACTCTCAGCTGATCTGACATGCAGTTACAGTATTACACGTATCAAATAACCTAAACGAGCCATTTTGTTGCTGAACAGACTCCACGGAACTTTTTATTTCCCTTTTTCTATAAATTGGGAATATTCGACATTTGATTCGACATTCAAACACCCCTAATAAATACCGATGCATGTGGAGACTGTTTCGGATGATTCTCCTGCAGGAGAGCTGCTGTTATTGCGCAGAGGCACCTATTCCTGAGCGAACACTCAGGGCAGATAACTTCCGCTCATTCATTCCTTGTCATTCAATAAGAATGTTTCGCTTTAGGCACCTTATACACGAATTTCTTTCCTCCGTTTAGGCAAAGGAATTTGTTATTTGTCCAGCTAGCTCACCACGTTTGCAACACTTTAAAACAATGTTTAACACCTACCTCCTTCAATGAGCACAACACACTGCGTGATGTGACGTGCTGTTCTCTTGTGTCATTACTGCCATTGTCACGGTGCACCAGATAACTGAAAGAATTCGTTTTAATGCAATAACATTATAGGTGGACCTCACACTTTCATCACTGTTAACCAATTTACCCCATTAAGAGTGTTTCATTGCGTGTATAACTAACACCCTAGAAAAAAAGGCATTTCCACAAATACAATGGGTGTTTCTAGTTACATAACACCCTTTTTTATTTTTACTGTTTTCTGAAGGGTGCCATGTATGCACGCATTATTCATTGTTGCACCTTGCTATTCCAGTGATTATTATAGTGATAGTGATGATTTATTGGCATCTACTTCGAAATAGGACGGTGAATAATCACTAAGTGAATAATCTCCAAAATGCGCCACGTAAAAAGACAACCACTAAAACGTAGTAGCTACTGCATGGACCAATGGATGTCACTTAAACTCTCTAGAAAAAAAATATTCAGCAGAGCTTTACATTTGTTACATTACGATATGGTGATGGTCACAACATAACATCACTTTGACATTCGAGAACAACGCATCCGCACATCAGAACAACCCCAAACACGGTGCACACATGCACGCGGCTCATTCGCCTACGAACACTGCTCGCGCTGCCTACACCCATGTACCTTGAAACCGACGTATATACCTGAGTGTAATTCCAGCAGTAGCATCTCTGTTCTATACATAATTAAACAATAAATATCGACAGAAAGCTTGTTTCAATAAAGTCAGCTGATACGCACCTCAAAACCACACATACCTGTTAATATAAAATCGCACTATATTGAATTCCTTTCGACTAGCAACTTGCAATTATTAGCACTGTGCCGACATGTACAATGAACAGGTTTTCCGACAGCCCATAACACCCTTAGCACCAAAAGAGTGGTTTAAGTAAACAGCACACATCCTTACGTAAACGAAAAGGGTGTTTTGGTAATCAAAACACTCTTACGCCCACATTTTTGTAATTTTTTCTTTAGCAAAAGGGTGTTTTTGGTACTCGAAACCCTCTTAAGGGTACAAAGTGGTTTACAGTATCCGTCTGAAGGAAAATGTGGGCCTATCCCAAAGACAGTGCGGTCTAGCACATTTCTCGAAGCGTTAGCTGCAACGAGTGAATAATGCGAAAAACTAGCACGTTGACGCACCCTCCAAACATTTCAAAGAGCGACTGTGGCCCGTCAAAAGCGTACGTGCGATCGTGGCGATAATGCAAAGGGGTATACTTTGCTGCAAGACAGAGGTTCGAGCCCACCATCGGTCACGCATTTCCTTATAAGCTAGCATTGTAGGCAGACTTGACCCACTTTGGAGGTATCTAACTTCTAGAAAGCTCGAGCTGTGTTGAGCGTCACCGTGTACACGAAATCGCAAAAGAGATACGAGGTGTGGAAGCGTCACTTTGATAAATGAGAGTGTCAGTCACGTGCGCGCTGTTGTCGCGATGTCCTAATCTGAGTATGCTGTCGCATACTTAGATAGCGATGCTATAGTTCTGGTTTAGTCTTTAAAGCAAAGCTTTCTTTGCGAACCCTCCCAGAGTTTCCTGATTACGTGTCCGATGGTGGGATCGAACCTCGGTCCCCCCGGCGCAGCAGCCCGACGCTCTAACCATTAGGGCTACAACCGCACGTATACTTCTACGGTGCCAACGAGAACTAACAATTCGAAATGGTCGCCGCGTGTTTCCCATTGAGTAGCACGGGTGCGCGAGAGCGCATGCGCGCGCGCTCCCGTTTTCCTTTACGCCAAAGACGCAGCAAAGAAATGGGCAAGTTTATTATAGCTCATTTCACGAAACGCTTCACGAAAGCTTCGCTTCAAATGGATTCCAAGATGTTCGTTGGATCTGCATAACATATTTATTTATTTAGTTATTTATTTGTTTATATGTTTATTTATTTCAAACATATTTTAGGCATATACAAGGTCTTGAGTGCTACGCCTAAAGGGCATAAGAATTTAGCCTGAAAACCCGGCCGTTGCAACGCCAACGCGGAGCACCGGCAAAATATATATATATATATATATATATATATATATATATATATATATATATATATATATATATATATATATATATATATATATATGCGGTATAACCACATTACAAAGCAAATAACCATGCCAAGGGGGTGTACACACGATAGGTTCAACTTCAGAGAGATACAAGCCAGACGTCGCCGCTATGCAGGCCGCTCAATAGCCGCACCGTGCCTGCCTGGGGCAGGCACGGTGCGGCTATTGAGCCGTGCCTGCCTATGGCGCCATCAACGACCATGCACTCTCCGGAACCAGACCAGCGTAAAACAGTCGGGGCGTGAAAGTAATAATAAGCGTAGTTAAGCAACAAACACACCACATCAAGTTAAACTAACAAAATATTGTCCAATATTTTTTTTTGACCCCGAAAGTGCGCAGTTCTAGAATTTCAAATGACTCAGTACATTAGTGCGATCATCAATTATCTGGAACGTTAATGACTGCTTTCAATATTGTCTCGACCCTTGAATTGTGATCCCGGCATGTGATCCAGCGCATATCTTACCGAGTTTCTTTAATGTGAAATTTGTTATGCAAATCTTGACTGTTTTCTTTCGATTTTGTTAAAAACAAAATATTCAATAGACACACTAGTCTTCAGTTCAACGAAATGTGGCATTTATTCTGCATTCAAGATAAGGCAATTGAGCTACAAATTAACTTAATCGCTTTATTCTTTAACTCTAGCAGCACCGTTAACAAATTACAAGTTACCAACTAAAAAATTAACCATATGGACAGAAAGAGAAAGAGGCCAGCAAGAATATTTGTAATTTTGTTGTCTGTAGTAGAGCACTGCACGGGCCGATTTTTGCGGCCCGGGCCCGGCCCGGGCCCGTTTTTACATTGGGCGGCCCGCCCGAGCCCGATCAAAACTTTTATGGCGAGACCCAGGCCCGGCCCGAGCCCGGAAATAATCTACGTTACCCGCCCGGCCCGGCCCGCAACCCCTTTACCTTAGGCCCGAGACCGAAAATGCATGTTTTTCAGAGTTGAGACGCCCGAGAATAACTCGCTGCACGTTACATGCGCACCACCAGAAAGCCCGAGCCCGGCCCGGGCCCGGGTCAAAAAGCACACGTCGCGTGCCCGAGTCCGGCCCGATCCTGTGAAAAAAACTGCTCTACCCGGCCCGGGCTTTTGGGTAAGCCCGAGCCCGTGCAGTGCTCTAGTCTGTAGTGAGGCGATCGCCGAGCGCCTGTCATAAACCATCAACGCTGGCATCGGTGTCGCTTGCATGTTTGCACAAAGTATTACGAATACGAGTTACAAATTATTACAAAATATACAAAGCCTAGGATTGTCATCTGACCGCGTTATGCAGGCGCATAAATGGGCGCACGGAGAGGCCTTTAAGAGCATCACGGTGAACGTTCGTTTTCCACAAAGCGGTAGACTTTGGCGTTTACTGCACGAAATGGGCGGATCAAATTTTGCAGCCGCGCTAAATTCTGGCTTTATTCTGGCCGTCTTTCTTTAATTACCTCAATAGAGGTAATTTTTATTCGCCAGATTGCCAAGAGCCTAACGCGCTTTAATAATATCTATCGCACCTTTATCACGTAATTAATCACCATTTTGAAGCAGCAGCGGCAATAACAATGATAATAATAACAATAATCATAAAACTCATGAGCCATTCTACTATGTGAAGGTGGATGACCAGCGAAGCTGTTTTGCACACGACACAGAGGTGACACAGAATGGGGAGGCCGCGTATAGTCCGCACTCCCGAGGAGCAACGCACCTACGAAGAGCGACGGAAGGAACAGAGACGACAATGCAATCGCCGCCGGGAGTGCGCACTACACGCGGCCACCCCATTACGACGAGGGAAGAGAAGTGAAATTCAAAATGGAGATCAGCACCTTGTCTTATATACACGCGCGACGGTGCCGCTGCCCGGGAGAGCGGCAGGAAGCTAGGCACGTAAGCGGTTGGAACGCCGACAAAGAGAGGGTGGTGCGAACGTAGACATGACCGACGCGGGTCAGCCTTTTGGGCTACGTTCCTGGGACCTTTTTGGGTCCCAGGTGTGACAAGGGTAGTTCAAGGGCGCGTTACAGGTCCCGGAGCCCACCACCCGCAGTCCACAGGGGTATGTGCCATTGCGCTTGGACCTATATTCTGCACTATCACCAGGATCGGCTTACATTTTCGCACACGCACACGAAAAGTGCACGAAAGCTTAGCCATAAACAGCTTCGCTGTAATAATAATAATAACAACAACAAACACAGTCTGAGTGTACTGAGAAACTACATGTGGACAGAGAAATAGACAGAATACCGCTGCCCACTGCTTCCATCGTATACGTGCATGGCATAGTCTACACAATTTACCTAGTTTTTTCGCTAAGATGACTACATATCATATTTGTTAGGTAAATATTTGTTTACATACTACTATCCGAAGAAGACATGCATTTCTCATTCGGAGACGTTGTCATTTAAAAGCTTACGAGTATTACGGAGGACCCAGCACAACGGAAACCGTATATAGCGGACAAGACACTGCCGCACGCACTGCATGACTGTATTGCGTCTAATAAACGCAGGCGCTTAAAGCTTCACTTTCTTTTCAGTTACAACCAAGGCGCCTTTTTCAAAGCGAGGAAAACATTCACTTGTAATATTCGTCGAAAGCGCACGAGAGGAAAGCAAAAAGAAGGGCGCCGCGCTGCGAACAACGAACAAGGAAGCTACACAGCTGGAGTTTCTCACATACATTCTTCTCTCGGCACCAACATTGTACACGGCAACGACAATGTCACGTGGTGTAGAAAAAGATTATAAAACCTATTCGGCGCGCGAGGTCATTGTGCGGAGGCAGAAAAAGGGCCACAGGCGCGGCAAATCCGCGATCATATAATGACGCCTTGCATGCGCTTGCTGGCGTGCCGTGAATTACGGCGCTCGGGCACGTATTCATCGGCGTGCGCGCTCCCTGGCGCCAGCAGCCGATCGCGTGTCCGATACGGGGATTACGCCCTGTCCGTTCTCGGAGAAATTGTTTATCTCGGCGTGTCAGCGTCCCTCGCCGCCGTGGTGGCGGCGGCGTTCGCACATTAACCAGCATTTACCCCACCTGCCCAAATGGTCGTCCCATGCGACCGGGCCACCGAGGCGCGTGAAAATGTCGCCCTCTGAGCCGGCCGGGCCGCGCAATGAAAAGGAAGGGACGGCGGCGCGGGAGAAGAAATTTACGGCGTCATTAGGGGTGATAATCGCTTCGAATGGAAATGTCGCCTCCCTTTGTGAGCGCTCCGGGTTTATACAGCACGCGTCCGCGGGTCGAAACGGAGGTCTGCGCGGCTTGTCGCGAGAGGGTAGGCAAAGAGAACAGCGGTGGTGCCATTCTCCTCTCCGTGCTGGCCTCACCCGGAACGATATTGAGGATGTGACAGCCGAATGCGAGGAAGGTGCACCGATTCGCACATTTCAGCGTCAACCTAGGTCGCAGAGGGACAGCTTTGGTGCGTCGCAGCGGCACAGACCCTCGGCGGTTGCTTCCTGACGGAAGCATGAAGCTCGATGAAAGAGCCGTGAAGGGCGCCCGTCAGATAGTTTGCTATACGGACTAGAATAGTTCAACGTATGGTAGTTATGTTGCTCTCATTCGTTGCTTCGAATCTCCTCAGTGAGAAGCGCCGTAGTGAAGGGCTCCGGATTAATTCTGACCTCCTAAACCTAAGCACATGAGCCTTTTACATTTCGTCCCCATCGAAATGTGGCCGCCGAGACCGGGAATCGTACCCGCGACCACGTGCTCAGCAACGGAACGCTATAGCCACTACGCCACCAAGGAGGGTGAATTTGTATATATATATATATATATATATATATATATATATATATATATATATATATATATATATATATATAGGGGTGGGGGAGCTTGCATTTAAACCATTATAGGAAGCGCGCGGGGTACTCCTGCTGTTGGAACTTGCCAAGAACCTGCACACATGCAGATGTGAGTGCTTCCGTCTGTTCGTTCCGCGAATCAAAGCCGCTCCAGGTGATTTGCCTTTCGCCCACGCCAATTGGTGCAAGCTAACCCAACCCACGAAAATAACCGCCCCCCCCCCTCCCCCGCTATGTTGAGGGCCTCTAAGATCGACTGGACTGCTTTCTCACGAGAAAGTAACTTGGCGTGTGTGAATTATACTGTCGTTAAGCTCTTGTGTATAGCGCGGCGCTCGCAACATGCTATCTGGACCGACGTGAGCATCAGTGCGGGCCTACTCGTACTTACTATTGATATGATATCGACCGGGTGAGGTGAGTCGTCACCGCAAGAATCAGGAGACGGTGACGAAGGCGGGCATCGTGATGATAAAAAATAGAAGGAATGACCCACAGAAAGGGTCATTCGCTTCTCGTGGTCGCTTGGTAGTCGAAGACTGCTGGGGTTGCGCCCGTGGCAGTGCTAGTGCCTGCGTGTTCAGTGCCCTCTTGTGTCCACATGCCAAGTTGTGAAGTCGATGGCCTCCTCCCCTTCGTGGCCTGCTGGTTACCCGTGTCAGCTCAGGACGAGGCAGGGAACGTTTCTCACACTTGAGAATTCCAATTCCAGGCCGATCACAACACTATCCAATGTACTTGTTCGGAATGTTGTGTGGCCTTGACAAGCGCGATCGCGCATGTCTGCTCATTGCTAATACAAAGTACTTCTTGTTTAAAATTAAGCTGGTTGTATCGCCAATGTGCCTTAACTGGAAGGTGCACGAAGACATAGCCCATTTAATCTCAGCCTTTTCATATTCCAAAGGATCACCGCAACGTCCGCGCATTGATGTCCGCTTCATGGATCGCGCCTTAAGCTGCGACATGTATTTTGACCATGGACTAGTGCTGCCTGTGTGCCCCGGGCTATGGAGGCACATTTAACCTCTCTACAAGACACACGCCTGAACCAGATACTTAAAATTAGCCTTGCACGTTGTATGCTATAGTGTGTTTTGTGTCTTCGGTGTGCCCTGTGTGTGTCATTTTATTTATAATTTATGTATCATCTTCACCTGGAGTAGCATGCTATGCTACGCGGCTCAGACGCGACCGCTCTCGCAACGGGAGTTGGGAGGGGCATGTCCAATTAAATTAATTAAATGGTGGGGTTTTACGTGCCAAAACCATGATATCATTA